>NC_138513.1:15306133-15570625 GCF_964252035.2 Podarcis erhardii | reverse complement strand
ACAGCAATGGCAATGTTAAGAGTCTCAGATCGTTAAGCAATATCTCACTATGATGTCATGCATTGAAGTACAGAGTTGTAATCCTTTCAGAACGGACAGATTGTCAGTGTGATAAAGTGGATACAAGCAAGCTACTGAACAGGAATGACTAAAGCTTTGGGAAGGAGAAAAAAATTGGTCTGAGAGAGGATAGGAAGGGGGGAGGAAGCATCTTCCAAGTATACAGTCAAGCAATAACATCATAGGTGCAACAGAAAGCTTAGCAGATAAACATTTATGTTATCTAGAATTTGCCTACACCAAATCTGGAAGTAGGGAAAACACAGAAAAACAATGCCTTTTATGCTACTCCTTTTGACTTCTAAGAATGTGCTAAGAAGCTTTTTTCTTTTATAAAAAAACAACTAATAAGTCAAATCAATAACAACAATAATTCATAATAATAACTCCACACAATCTATCTAGCTGCAGGTGTCTACAGAAAATAGCTTCAACATGTGAATGGACTATTAGGTTTTTTTAACCAATGCAGCCCAGTAAGCAAACATTTGAAACTTGTTCTGTTAACTAAACCCTGTTATGGTCAAATGGCAGACTTGAAGCATTCAACTTCTGTTTCTTTAAATAAATAAATAACTTTGACAGATCTTTGTATCCACAGGTAGAATGGAAGAGAAACAAAGGCTGTTCCACTGAATTTTAAAAAGGTTGCCTCATTGACTATTAATGGCATCCTCATTCTTCTGGCAACACATTAAGCCTGCAGAGTGTATGCTTGCCAAAGTTCCAAAGCAAGCTGAGTGTATATTAAATTGGACCTCTCTTGTCATTGCTTGGGCAGGATGAAATAGGTAAAGAGAACACAGAGCAGTGTTAATCCACTGTAAAAGCTTTTGCTGTGTATAATGGAACTCAAACAGTTTCTCCTCCATCCCAAAAGTGTTTACTCAGTGCAGATGGGTCTGTCTGTAACAGAAGATGTTAACCTGCCACACATTAAAAAAAAGGTGCAGGCGCACTGTGAAATGCTGTAGGAAACTATCTGGAAAAAGCGGCAAATATGTTTTCAAAAGGAGACTCTGCATTTTACCACGGTTTAATTACATAGTTTGGTGTGTTTACATACAATCAGAAGATAATAGACCATGGAAGGTACCATGTAGAGCAGCCTTCGCCAACCTGGTGCCCTCCAGGCATTTTGGGCTACAACTCATCAGCCACAGCCAGAGCAAGGGAAATGAATAGTGATGTAGAACAGATAGAGCAGCATTTCGATCAATGTATAACTGACTTGTGGAAATTTGTGCCACAAGATGTGATGATGGCCACCAGCATGAAAGGCTTTAAAAGCGAAATCCAGGATTGGATGTCATTAGCAGTGGTGGCTGGGGCCCATGGGAGCGGAAAGCAGTAGGTGGAGCCAGAGTCAATGGCAGGCCAAGGCAGCTCTTTCCAATTTGAACCCCATCCTCCTCCCACCAGGATTCTACAAAGGCAAGACTTAGATTAAGAAGCAAGAAGCTGGCATTCAGTGCTGCCCCCCCCCCCCCCCGCTTAGAAGAATGAAGGCAGGCAGGTGGGGGCTGATTAGGGACAGGCTCAGATTGGTAGGACAGTATCCCATGTGCTTTAATAGACCAGCCTCCACTGGCTATTAAGGGAATTCTCAGGGAATTTCTCAGAATAATCTTTTCTTAGAAATTTCGGTCCAGCTCTTATGCATATACTGCTTTTTAATGTATTTTTATTAAAGATTTATTGGTTTACAATAGTATGTGCAATGTCTCTTTTTTCAAGTTACATTTTCTACAGATCAATTTCATTTGTTGAGACTTACATTAGGAAGAAAAGGGGGAAAGAGGTGGAGGGGGGGAATGGTAGTGGGGGTGGGGTCGGATGGCGATGTTTCTATTTTACTTAATGTATGTGGGGTTTTGTGTCAGAGTCGCTTGTGTAGGTTTTCTTTGCTATTCCCTTGTGTTCCTTTGGTGGTGAGAGAGGATGGGGTTGGCCGAAGGCAGAGGTAGGCAAACTAAGGTCCATGGGCCACAAGCGGCCCATGGTGGTCATTTAACCGGCCCACGAGCTGCCCCCGAACCAAGCCACCCGCTCAGCGAGTCCCCGCACACTGCGTTAAACCGGTGCAGCATGGCGTGGGAACTCACTTCGGCGGTGCCGGAAATTGCATCTGCACATACACAGATGCCGGAAATTGAGGGTGCGTGCACACACGTGTACACAACCCCACAGAGGTATTTCCGCTGGAGTGAACCGGCTCAGGTGAGGTAAACCTTGCCAACCTCTGGTCTACGGTGTGGTTGTTTGTTTGTGGTTGGCTGTGGTGAACTTTGTTTTCATGTGTGAGTAAGGTGGGTGGATGTTTTGGATCAGGTTAGCCATATTGATTTGTATGCTGTTGGTGGATTCTTGTCGTTGTCTTGTTGGGCTGTGTATGTGATAAAGGGGAGCCATACCGGGGTGAAGGCGTCTTCTTTTATTTGTCCCCGTGTCAGTTTCATTTTATTGGTTAATTTTTCTAGCAAGGCTGTTTCGGGCTTCTGGCTGGCTACTATTAAAAGCATCATGCTGGACTAGCTTGATTTTGAACTAATCCAGCAGCCCTCTCAGATAGTTATGTATGAAAGTTAAAAAATATTAGCAGCTGCGATGATCAACACTCACAATTTTAAGTATCCCGAAGTCTTTGATGTTACATGAGCTAGATTTTTTACATGATATATTAAATGATAATACAGTGAATTGTATCATTTTAAAAGGTTTTACTGATTTATGTTTGTGACAATTTTTTTCTTTTTAAAAAGCATCTGCTATCTAATAGGGGAAGCATGGTGCTTCCTTGGTTTAGGCCAAGAAAGGTACATTAACTAACAGATGAAAAGTGCAAAAGAATCCCGCTAACGGTGTGAGCTCCCATTGTTCGGTCCCTGCTCCTTACCTATTTATCCACTTGCACTTTGTGCTTTCGCACTGCTAGGTTGGCAGGAGCAGGGACCGAACAATGGGCGCTCACACCGTTAGCGGGATTCTTTTGGATGTGCTTTCGAACTGCTAGGTTGGCAGGAGCAGGGACTGAGCAACGGGAGCTCACCCCGTCGTGGGGATTCAAACCGCCGACCTTCTGATCGGCAAGTCCTAGGCTCTGTGGTTTAACCCACAGTACCACCCGCGTCCCTACATCAAAATGCAAGTAGATAAATAGGTACATCTCCAGCAGGAAGGTAAATGGCATTTCCGTGCACTGCTCTGGTTCACCAGAAGCGGCTTAGTCATGCTGGCCACTTGACCCGGAAGCTGTACGCCAGCTCCCTCGGCCAGTAAAGCGAGATTAAGTGCCACAACCCCAGAGTCATCCGCAACTGGACCTAACGGTCAGCGGTCCCTTTACCTTTAGTCAATCCATCACTTTCAACAAGACACATTAAGTTTAGAATTCATTTATCTAGACTGTGCTAGATTTTTATTACTCATTATTTCCTCTGGAAACAAAGAATTCAAACTGCATGAAATACTTAAAGGTTTCTAGAGAACAAATATCACTTACTAATACAGAGATAAGTACAGTAGTTTTAAAATCGTCACTTAATTCTGTCAGCAGATATCTAGGAGTTTTACATGCAACCCACAGATTCCCAGTTAAAAACAACAACCCATATGTTCAATAAGTGCGTGCCTGAATCCAATATTGTATATAGTTGAAGTGTCAGATTATGTTGCCTCAAACTGATAATGCATGCAAAGTTTGTCTTTCTAACAAGGACAGTTTCTTCAACGCTGAGCTGCATATTTGAACCATTTTACATATACTTTACCATAAGTACTTATTTTCACTATGTATGGGTATATAAAATTCCCCATTTGTTAGTTCACATTTGCAAGATGAATACCTAAAATATATCCTTTAATGCTTACACTCCCCTCCCATAACTAAACTCATGGATCAACTTAATGTGACAAAGCAGAGCTCTTCACAGTCTACCTGGGTCATATATATGCACACAATGGCCAAATTTCCATTCAAAGGCAGCTTTAAAACCCGGGATACATGTCAGCTTGTGTGCACACGCATAAAATCAGCTTCTTAGGAAGTTTTCTGTCACTTTGACTTTACTTTCAGAACAGATTTGCCCATCACCTTGTAATGTGAACAATATTACGAGGAAGTTATGCTAATTCCCACGAGCCCGCATTTCCTTTGGCTGATAAAATTCGCTTCCCACTTTTGACACTGTGATTTGTTGTGCATTTCACACCAATTTCAATGTAGTAAATCATCACAAATTAAAAACACACAGCTCTATCCTCTAGGTTAAAAAGGCCCTCTCCAAAGCTGTTAATACAGCACTTTCTTTTGATGTGATAGCTCAGAGTCCTCTGGATGTTTTACGGCAAAGAGGGAGGTCACTACAGCACACTCCCCAAATAGTCAGGACTAAGCTTTCACTTTGAGTTCCTATGTGGTCATTTTGTAACAGGGACATCATTTTACAACAGTGAAATCTGAGGAATGTACCCAAGACCCCTTTTTATTGCTACTATCATTCTTCCTTATTAGCCTGTCAGAACGCACATGAGGCAGACAAAAAATTGTTTTACTCTTCAGGGGATTTATCTCTCTCTCTCTCTCTCTCTCTCTCTCTCTCTCTCTCTCTCTCTCTCTCTCTCCTTTATGCTAAGAAAAATAAAAAGTGGTAGCAGCAAACATTTCAGGATCCTACAGCAAACATTTGATTTTTTAAAAAATCAACTATGAGGCTATGATTTAAATATTTCCCCACACACAATAAGTTTTGTCAAAAATCTGTTGCAGTTACAGTCAAGATTTCCCCTTCTGTTAAATTTAACATTTTAAGTAATATCTTATGAGCAAAATAGTTTGTCCTTGAACATCTGTTAAGCTGCTGGGAGTGCATCCATGTCACAAGATTCATCAAAGCTTGGGATGATGGATGGAAAATGCAGGTGCTGAATGGCAGCACATGTCACTGCTCAACAAAGCAGCACATCACCATCATCTTCTCAAGTCACCAAAAAAGTTCAGAACTAGTGTGGTGTAGTGGCCGGATTGTTGAACTTGGAGCAGGGAGACTGGGTTCAAATACCCCATCCAACCATGATCTAGGAAGCACCATGGCTCAGTGACAGAGCATCTGAACTGCATGCAAAGGTCCCATGTTCAATCCCCAGGTAGGACTCAGAAAGATACCTTGTCTGTAACCCTGGAGAGCTGTATAGACAATACTGAACTAGATGGACCAATGATTTAATGGAATAAGGCAGCATCCTATAGCCTCAAACCATTCACTCTACATCTCAGCCTAACGAACTCACAGGGCTGCTGTGAGCATAAAAGCTAGAGCCCCTTTGAGCAAGGGCAGGATTAAAAAAAAGTGTAAGTGCAAGCTTTGTCATCATCCTTTTATATATTTGTCCAACAACCAACACTGCAATTCTCTAAACTTCAGCTTCTTTCACTTAAAAGGCTTTAGAAAGAAAATAGATTTCGCATCGTCACCAAGTACTGTACCAGCTTTCCAAGAAGAGGTTAAAAATAATAATAAAAGGTTTATTTGGACTGGAGACATTTTCTGACAGTAAGAGCTATTCTACAGTGGAACAGACAAGAGGTGGTGGACTCACTTCATTTGGAAGTTTATAAGCAGAGGTTAGATAGCCATCTGTCATGTAAGATCTAGTTTAGATTCCTGCAGTGCAGGGTGTTGTACTGGACGACCCTTGGTTCCCTTCCAATTCTACAAGTCTATGATTCTAAAAGAAACCTAGCCCTTCAAGATGCTGTCCCAAAGGAGATATGAGGGGCCTCCAGAAGACATTAAGAACTTTACAGCCTTGCATATGGTTGCCACAGGACAGCATCAAAGAGCTATTTTTCAAGCTCTCTGCTGCATAATTGGATGAGCATCCTCTTGAAGAAGATCAAGCTAGGACCTTGTATGCTTTTCCTCCGGCTATGTAAAGCAGGGGAGATAAAAGTTTCTTTCAAACCAAAGCCTACTTGCACATCATTTATTTATTATTTATTAAATTTGTGTACCGCCCTTCAACCGAAGTTCACAGGGCAATTCACAACATAAATTACAAAATGAGAACACAAAATGCATAATAAAACAAACAAAAAACCCTATTAATCCTCATCTCACAAAAGCATTAAAAAGGCATAGAATGTTAATCCGCCAAGAGATAAATGTTTTCACCTGGTGTTTAAAGATATGTAATGAAGGTGTCAGGCAGGCATCCCTGGGGAGAGTATTCCACAAATGGGGAGGATATGTTTCTCCCATACAGGAATTCCTCAGGATGAGATTCCCATACAAATGTGCCATGGGGCCATTCAGATGAGGGAACTGCATGCCAGTGATCTTAGGAATGGAAATGTTTCAGAACCAATTTCGATTTCCCAGTATTATAACAATTTCCTTGTCTATTACAGAATCTACTCTCTTTCGCTTGGAGGTGTACATGTGATCCATAATTGAAGTAAACCCCATGATGGGAAAAGCATGTCAGAGGAAGAAACCTTCTATCTGAGGAACTCTTTAATAAAATAACCTATGAGCTGTTTGGTTTAGGTTCATTTGTTTGGTTTAAGTTCATTTGTATCTCAACCCTAATAACAATTCTAGTAGACGTCATTAACTTTGCAATTGTCTTAAATTGTATAATTTGCATTTTTAGCTGCAAATAGAAAGAAATGGGGGGAAATGTAATAAATACCACTTAACATGTCAAATGTCTTTTTTGGGGGGAATGGCAACATTATAATGATACAGACTTAAATTGATACCACTTTGTCTTTTTTTTTTTTTGTATAACATCTCCACTGACTTGTGTTGACAATTTTTCATTTTGACATCAACATAGCATCTCCATGGATTTTAGATGGCACATTGTTTTGACATCATGTTAAAATATAGCCACATTGATACCATTTAATTTTGCCATCACAATATTGTTTTGATTAGGCTAGCATGACATTTTATTTTGTCATCAAAATGCCACCTCTGAACTCCCTCGTACATTATACTGTCCCATAAATCCGCATGTATATCTTTAGGCTCATTAAAGAGATTGATGAAATAGAATAATTTGCCCGAAAAATTATGAAATGCCATATCCAAGTGGTTCCACTTCTTTATGTGTGGAGAACTGTAAGCCTTAGATACATCAAGCACACAGAAGTGTTTTGGTCCCATGGTAATTGTAAATTAAACTGAAAAATGTCTTTCAAAAGTTTTCCCAAATGAATCTAGTTCAGAAACTTCAGCCAAACAGCAGAACACTGAAGAAAATTGGAACCTCCCTTCATTTTTTAAAAAGTGTATTAACTGTTGTTCTTCACACTCCAATGTATGCATAATCAGAAAACCAATTCAAACATTAACTTCTGTACTTAAAATTAAAACTATCCCTTATATCAGGCACCCCCAACCTGTGGCCCTTCAGATGTTTTGGCCTACAACTCCCATGATCCCTAGCTAACAGGACCAGTGGTCAGGGATGATGGGAATTGTAGTCCAAAACATCTGAAGGGCCACAGGTTGGGGATGCCTGCCTTATATCAGTGGTGGGAAACTTCCAGGCTATAGCTGATTGGTGCTGACAGTGTGCTGTGAGCACCAATCTGATGACGGATGCTGATAGAGAACCCCTTTGAAGTTGTCACCTGATGCCATAATGCGATCAAGTGACTGACATGTGGGTGGCCGCACCTACTTATCAACATGTCATGTGGAAGGAGGTGGAGGACAGGATCTGGGCCTGACAGACCGATCCAGCTCCCCACTCCTGACTTATATCCTGATTTGCTGAAGGACTGTAGCTTAATGCTGGTTACCCTGTAACTTATTTTATAAACATGTAAAAAACTATTCAGGATGAGGAAAACCAAAGTGGATTGTGAAGGGCTCCTAAACAATTTCTCCATATTGGGTACATGGTGACAATGTGGAACATGTGGCTCAATTTAAGTATGTGGTAAGTGAAGCATTAAAAAAAAAACTTTATCACATCTACAGTGATGGATATAGCACTTTATTCATTATTTAAAGAGTAAGGAACTATACAGGAGGGAGATTTTGAGGTTGTGGTGCATAGCTCACTGTAACAATAAGCTTTGGTTAAAGGCTTAGTGCAAACTGCCAAATTGCTTCTACTTAGTTCCTCTCCTGGTAAAAGCAGGGGCAACAAACCATACAGGGATTCTAAAGCATGACTAAAGTGTTGGCTAGTGGGTATGCTTTGTTAGGGCTGAAATAAACCAAAATCCCAGGTTTAGATGTAATGACAAGCCAAGTCATATCACAAGAAGAATGAAGTGAGGCTCATCTGGATAAACTATAACCATGGCTTATTGTTACATGCAAACTGAGTCAGTAGAGGAGCTCTGGAAAAAGTGAATTCCAGGTTGACGATTGTGAGGAAAAGGTGCTGAAAATAAGACCTACCATACAAAACTATGCTGCAGCCATATACTTTTGGGTGTCCCACCTCAGAAATGATACTGTAATGCTATCAAAGGTGTAAACTGTGTCTAATTTGACTCAAAAGAAACATGCAGCAGTAAAGATGCTGCATTTACAATTACTTCCAAAGGACTAAAATAAATATTTTTTATCTGAAATTGGCAGGTTAGAACACCGTATTGATCAAACAATTGAGATATTGAAAAAGCAAGCTGAAGACTGAATGAGAAAATTGGAAAGCAAGTTGGATGCTCTGGAAAATAATCCTTAATTATAACAAGGTGCAAAAGGATCTGTTAGAAAAACAAAACCAATAGTCTGTCACATTGTACAT
The DNA here is from genome assembly GCF_964252035.2 of Podarcis erhardii. NCBI lineage: Eukaryota > Metazoa > Chordata > Lepidosauria > Squamata > Lacertidae > Podarcis > Podarcis erhardii. Next base: position 15,561,790 of record NC_138513.1, on the reverse strand, counting down.
GCAAGAGCAATTATTAAATAAATTAACTGTGCAAGTTTACAATTTGGAAAATAAAGCCAGGAGAAACATCTTGGTAGTGGAAGGAAGTTTTCCCTGAATGTTGCTGACCTATAAGTACATAGAGATGGAAAGTGGCTATTGGTTTCATTCACATCTATTTCACAGCATCTTTATGTCACCATGTTGAATAAAAATATGTGTATTAAAAGGGCAATGTGATTTTGGAATGCATCCATTGACAATAAGAGTGGAGTATTTCAGAGCATGGAGAAAATGGCCTATTCAGAGCATGGAGAAAATGGTCTACCACCTATCTCTAGAAACAGTCCCTTTCCTTCTTTAATGGCAAATTCCAATGGATCCTTCCAGAAGTGATTGCATTTAATGTAAGCTAAGCAGCATATTTATTCTGTACAGTACTCAGCATTCTACCTATAAATGACCACTGATACAAATCTCTAAAGTTTCCACATGGCTTCATAAGTCTCTCCTTGTGTTCAGATCTGATAAGAGGCTCTAGAATATCCTACCCATTGCAATCAGTCCAGAGTCATCATGTTCAACAGAAATTGCCTATGTTATCGTATTTTAGAAAGGCTAGTAAGGTTTGTTTGAAGCAATCCCCTGATCCCTCTTCATGAATAAAGTACAATGATACTTTAAACGTTCTGCATTTGTCAGGAGGGCATTTCTATACACTGGATTCTCACAGTAAAACAAACATCTATATTGGAACATCTATATAGTTCTTCCTGTCTCTCTCATCCTGGATTTATAAAGAAAGATTTAAAAATGAATCGTCAGTGCCACAGGTGCGACTGAGTTATATAAAAGCTTTCCTAAATTTGGTTTATAACCTCAGTGAGAAGGCAAGATTTAGAATTGGGTTGGTCTATACAGCGGAATTTGGGGGCTCAGTTATCCCCCTTCTTCATTGAATCTCTAGGACCAAAGGAATTTGGTTTACACAGCTTTGGATGCAGAACTATCACCCCCTTTACCTCTCACATGGTATTTAACAGAAAAATAATAGCTTTAGTACAATAACAAAGTTGTAATAATAACAATTGCATTACTATAACAGTTTTAAAACATATGAAGTGATTCATATGTAGATCAGTGAACTAGTGTCTGCCATTGTGCATCTGTAACAGCAAAACCAGATGCCTTCATCTGCCCCAGGTGCAACTTTACCCCTGGTGACCCTCTTCCCATTGTCTCTCAAGACAGACAGATGCCAACAGGTTATGTTCATTTGATAGCCACAGTAAACATGTAGTCCCCCCTCCCTCCCAAAAGCTTTTAAAATTCTCCCTCTCAGATCCCTTAACACTATTTTGAGTGCAAGAATGTGCAGTTTGGTTCATTAGTTTCAGATATGTATCATTGGCTTCAGAGGCAGAAGTTATTTTACTTAAACAGAGAGAAAACGCTATTCTCTAATATGGTGGAATTTCCCCAATCTGGGATTTTTGGGACTATAAATAGGTTTATCATGGCTATAAAATTGCAATTCTCATTTTTTTTTATTCTAAATGTAAAGGTTGGGACTAAAAGTTTGCCAACTGCAGAGGCTAATAAAGTCTCTCAGTAACCCTTAGGCGTGCCTAAGGCAGGCATAGGCAAGCTCGGCCCTCTAGATGTTTTGGGACTACAACTCCCATCACCCATAGCTAACAGGACTAGTGGTCAGGGATGATGGGAGTTGTAGTCCCAAAACATCTGGAGGGCCGAGTTTGCCTTTGCCTGGCCTAAGGCATTCATGGCAGAGACAAGGGTCACATTTACACTGTACATTTAAGGCACTATGATCCCACTTTAAATAGTCATGGCTTCCCCCAAAACATTCTGGAAGCTGTAGTTTGTGAAGGGTGTTGCTTTTTGCTCAGAGACCCCTATTCCCCTTCTAAACCTACAATTCCAAGAGTGCTTTAATGATCAATCCATCTTCAGAGGGAACTCTGCGCTCTCAGAGCAAGGAATTAGGAATTCGAAGTATGCATTATGTGGCCACTACAAATCTCTCCTCAATGCTGTTTAATTTAAAGAAACCCAAATGACATGTCTCCATGCAGCTGGATTACTGCCATTCATTTCTGGTCACATTCCACCAATCCAGTTGTTCCTGGCCAATTACTTGTGGCCGAAGCAAGCCTAAAATAAGAACAAAACTTAGTGCATTTTATTTTAAATCCCCATAATGGCAGATCAGATTTATGTGAACTCTTTGGTGAATTGGCTCTTTTATTAGTGGCCTGTTTAATTCAAAATCTCAGCCTTCTACTGAAAATTAATTAAATATTAATCAAAGTCCAGAGCTGTATAAGCTCCTGTTCCATTAACCTAAATGTGACTCCATAGCAAAGCAGCATTGCATCTTTCTTCCTTGGTATTAGAAGAAGCTTTTAGTATTTCTTCTTTATGGTGGAACTTAGACCAAAGGAAGACATGCTATTTGCAATATGTGTTTTAAAGGTCATAATTTTTTGCCTTTCCTTCCCCTCCCCCTAGTTAAAGTTCCTCTTAATCACAATTAAGCTTTCAAGAAACAATTAGCAGAAGCCAAAACTTTTCCTTCACTGATATATTTAAAGGATGTGCCCTCTTATTACCAGTCCCGGCAGTGAACTAATTATACAGTGTTAAGGTTCACCTACTGGGATGTAAATTTTGGTTTGAGTTGACACTAAAAAGAAACATCAATTTATTAGGAGATAAAATTTGTTCTGCAGTAATGGAACAGCTGTGTATAGAAATTTACTGCAGCTTAATGTTCTCACGCATAAAGCAATTAGAGTTTTCTGACAAACAGACTTGCTAAGTGTAATGGGTAACACGGAACCATATGCAACAACGTATGTAAGATTGATGTAGTTTACTTTACATGGTAATAGCCTAGTCTCAAAACAACCAATATGCAAAGATGGAACAGTATATACCGTATATGCTCCCCCCTCCTGTTTTACAGATCTATGTGAACAAACCTTTTAAAATCTCCACTTCCCTTCTCTTTTTCAATGGCGAAGTTTCATCCTGAAGATTTGTGCATGTTTTGGAAGTTTGTGTGTACAGAATTAGCTCCATAATAAAAGGAATACATACAAAAAATGCAGGTCCTATTGGTACTGAATCTTAAATAAAGACTGTGCTGTTGCCATAATATTTGCATCTCAGCAAGGAAGTGCCCAAAGTTCCATATAGTCATAGTCAAAAACTGGGATGATCAGTTACTGAGAGTAGCTTGTCCAAAGTCATCCCAGCTGAAAATTTCCATTTTTGAACAGTCTTTCAACAGGTGTGGGCAAAACAAACCATGTTGTGTGTTTATAGAAAGTGTGGTCAGTAGGAAGCTTCCTGAAACATCTTGAGAGCAATGCCATATCACGTCACATCAGTCCTAACACATTCTGAAAAGTATGGCCAGCAGGAAGAAGATAAAAAACCTCACTGTCTCCATAGCTTGACTAAAGCAAGCACAAAGCCCACCTCCCAAAATTCAGAGAAGTCCCAGAGAAGGATCAGTTAAGGTGAGACCAATGGAGGCTCAGAAAAGCCTTTGTTAATGAAATAGATATTGGAGAGTGACATTATCCTCATGAATAAAGGAAGGATCCTGGTCCAGGCATAGAAAGGGAGTTGGTAGGAAGCACAGAGGCAGCAATTACAGGAGAAGACAAGTATGACCAAAGCTACTGACAGCAGATATGCAAGTGTCTCTTTGGGACATGAAGAAATGTGCTAGTGGTGCTCAGAAGCAAGCCCCACCAACCTCAATAATAAGTATGTATGGTAAGGTAAAGGTAAAGGGACCCCTGACCATTAGGTCTAGTCGTGGCCAACTCTGGGGTTGCGGCACTCATCTTGCTTTATTGGCCGAGGGAGCCGGCATACAGCTTCCGGGTCATGTGGCCAGCATGGCTAAGCCGCTTTTGGTGAACCAGAGCAGCGCACAGAAACGACGTTTACCTTCCCACCGGAGCGGTACCTATTTATCTACTTGTACTTTGACGTGCTTTCGAACTGCTAGGTTGGCAGGAGCAGGGACCGAGCAACGGGAGCTGACCCCGTCATGGGGATTCGAACCGTCGACCTTCTGATCAGCAAGTCCTAGGTTCTGTGGTTTAACCCACAGCGCCACCCGCGTCCCTTAAGTGTGTATGTTATTGCAGCCCAAATGTCCTTCTGATTAATAGGCATTCAATATTTCACATACAGTGCTTTGAGTCAGGGTCTCAATTGCAACTAAGGCATACCTTCAGAGAAATAGCAAATAAGGTGATGAAACTGCCTTTCCAGGAAGAGTGGCATCATATGATTGAATAAAGCCTCATGCCCATTGAAAATCAGACAGCATGGAGTTTCTTAAGATTTCTCCTGATATTATAATTTTGCCTGTGATATTATAGTTTCACTGTTCCTCTCCTATAGTCCAAGAGTAGTTTTACCATCTCATCCCTGTTTTGTAATAGTCTTAACTGCGCCTGTCTTTTCTTGGGTTTCAGTTAGGTACCCTCAGCAAGTCAGAGAAATGTATCAGGAAACAGCAGCACATTAGTGATAGGCTGATAACAGCCTTTGAAAAAGGTATGTTACGAACACCCTGTCTTTTGTACTTCCCTTTGAGTGAAAAGAAGTATAAGCAACAATTAGGACAGATCTCTGCTCATGGGTTTTCCATTGGAAGCTGGTTGGCTACTGTGAGAACAGGAGACGGAATTAAATGGGTAAATTTAGTCAGATCTTGCAGGGCACCTACTGTGTTCCTATGTACCTTTCACACCCAATAAAATCAGTCTTTTCTTTCTTTCTTTTTTAAAAACCAGACACATTTGAAGTGGCATAGGGAGATATGGCAAATCATTTTGAATTTTGATCTTTTAGTCATCATAGGGTCATCAAAATCCTATGATAATCTTGTTCCAACACAGTGAGCTATCTCATAATCTCTCTTTATCGGGTTTTGAGAGGTGTCATAGGCTGAGAGGGAATCAAATATTCTTGAGATCTAATCCTTACCCCCTCTGTGATTCTGAGCAAACCACTTAACCTTTCTTTCTCAGCTTTCCCAACTATATGAAAGAACACAAAAAGAATCTTATCCCTCACTGAAGGATGTCTGAAGATAAATCTTTTGTAGCTAAACTAAACAGGTCTCAAACATTACTTATCCATGATGACCTACACTGCCAACCTACCAAGATGACCTACACTTTTAAGCTTGTCTGCTTTATATGGATAAATGTAGGGAGATAGATATTGATCTTGTCTGCTTACATGAAAGTAAACTCCACTGAAAGTACTTTTATATCAAAGTAAAGCCCTCTTCAGACATGCACATCTTTAGTACAGTGAGCCTGGAATTTACGCTTGCTTTACATACACTATCACAAGCATAAAAGGGGGAAGAGGGACGATAAATTAATAAATGGAGTGCAGGGGAAACCCGCCATTCCCCACTCTCCATATATGTATCCCTTCCCATGCACCCAAAGGGTTTTTCATGCTTACTGGGCTCTGGGAGTGTCCCAGAGGGCAGTAAGCAGCCCTCTGTCTCACCAGGGAGGGGCAATTCCAAGGGTTACTCACTTTGTGTGATTTTGCCTTTGTGCAAGGGTCCCTGGAATCGAACCCTTCACATAAGTGGTGGGCCAACTGTAAGTTCCCGGCTTCTAACAGTTGCCCCCCATGAGTTGGAGGATGGAGTTGGCAGGCTTATCCCTGCATCCCCCATGCGTGTTTAGCTACTCCTAAATGTGCAGTTCTGAACTGAATGCAGTGGGACTTACACCCAGGTAAGTCTGCATATTATTTCAGCTTGCCACTCATCCTTTCCATGCTTTCTATAGGCCAGAACAACCCTATAAGGGCATTCTTTCTCATGCAATTATGAACATGATGGGAGAGTGAACATTTCCCTCATCTTCCATGTCATTAGCATTAAATTGCCCAAATAGGGTTTATTTATCTGTTGGTTCTAGAGCAGACTTCCCCAGCCTGATGCCCTCCAGATGTTATGAACTAGAATTCCCTTCATCTATGACTAGTGGCCAACTTTGCTGGTGCTGATAAGAAACTGTAGTCCAAAATATCTGGAGGGCACCAGGTTGGGGAAGATTGTTCTGTAGAATAAATGGTGCATAATAAATACTTGGAAAAAGTAACTTCTATGGGTTCCAAAGCTTTCAGATTCCAAATAACCTTTCCTCAGCAAGAACAGAACAATATTCATTCTCCGCTATATGTAGAGACAGAAAGTACACAAGCATGGGAAATGAATTATAAATGAAAATATATTTTAGCCTTTCAGCTAAAGGGTGTTTTGCAAAACTTTGGAGTACACTAACAGTATAACACCATACGTGTCTACTCAGAGGCAAGTCCTGCAGTCTGAGAGACACTGACCATCAAGGGGTCTACCATAATGAATCATATTCTTTTAATCTTTTCCTTTCCACACCTACACACATTTTTAAATTGAGTAGTTCATGCCTGTTATTATAACTTCTTGTTGGAAGAGGTTCTTTTATAGGTTAAGAACATCTCCAATACCTCCTTGCCGCTTCTGCAAACGCCTTCAGATTGAGAAAGATCAAATTTAAATGCTCAACACTTCTGCATCTTTATAGCCAAAAATAAAGCAGAGTGAAACATCTACCCAAACTGCATTCTATCTGCAATGAAAATACAGTATCCAAAAACCAAGGATGGAGAACTCTAAGAGGAGAATTCCCCAAAACAGCCCAATGAGGAGTGGACATACTCGGTAGCCATAAATATGTCTGTTGGCAGGGGGAACCCTGTGAAGCTGGTAGAGAGGGGAAATGGAATGGAGAGTTCTGGAAAAGGGTGTGGCAGTCCACACTGCAACATTTTGTTGCAGGCTCCTCGTGTTCTAGTTAGGAGATCACTTTTCATTAAAAACCTAACCCACTGCAGAAAAAGCACAAGAAAAGAGGGTTACCTTCTTGAACTACTAAATGAGTTGAGCTAAGATAACTTCCACTGGAAGCTGTTTCCAGACAACTGGGAACCCGAAAAGTAATGCCCAGCTCAGAACCCTTTCTAGTTCAACTTCATGAATGTGCACAACAAGCAATGTGTGAAAAGTCACACTTCCATTCCAAACTTTGGGATTTGGGTTCCTTCACTCCACTGTGACATGCCTCACACTTTATGACCATCCTACTAATGCCAGTGAGAAATGGCAAATGAATGGAGGCTGTATGCAGGAGCTGTAACACAGGCAATCAGTTTGCCGTATACATTGGTCTGATCACACAAGGACTGGTGGCCACTTCTAGGAATCAGTAGTGCCGGAATGGGCTGATCTAACTAATTACTAGAACATACTTCGTGGCTGAAGCCCAGAGCCTCCACTTTTGCAACAAAGCTTCTCAACAGCAGCCATGTTATTCCATAACACAAAAACTTCATGGAGCTGTTTTAGAAGGTGAATCAAAAAGCATTTTGAAAATGTGGGCACTCTACCAATCCACAAACACATTTGCCTTGAAGATTGTTGCCCTTCTCTATAGTACTACTATTGCTTTCTATTCATTATGACATCTCAAACGTTCAGTTCAACCCACAGTTAAAGCCTAAACCACAAGGCAGCATTTAACACCCAGAACGGCTCTACTTATCTGCTTGGTGAATGGTTCAAATCTCTGGGTGTTTAAGACTACAGTTCCCATTAGCTCCAGCCAGCACAACATTGCTGACTGGGGGTTTAAGGAAGTTGTAGTCCAAAATATCTAGATAACAACAAGTTGAGGAAGGCTGATGTCAGGTGTACCAAAGCTTCAGCAGCTCTCCTTGCTAGAGGCAGCTGATGGGGCTTGTTCTTGAAGGTCCCTGTATGTAAGTGAGTGAGCCTCAAAAGGAAGTTCTCTCTAACATTTGCAACCTTTTGGATTGGTGGTGTTAATGGTAGCTGCTTGAGCCATAGGATTCCTGGTCTGAGCAAGTAGGACTTGTTTGACTCTAATCAAGTTCTGTTCCTATTGACGGCAGCCACCTAACGGTGCCTGCATCTTCTTTCATATATCTCGAGGCAAGGCAGCCATTTTCTCCATGGTTGTTGGGTTCACAGAAAGACTATGCTCAAATAATGGGCAATTTGAGCTTTCTGAGATTAGATACAACAAGGTGAGTAATTGCTGTGCAAGTCATACTACTTCTAACGTGCTGTGTTCCTCCATTGCTCAAGATTCCACAATTGCCTTTAAAAGGTATAATCTTCTGTAATCATTTTTTGGTGTTCGAAGCAATTACTTTCCAATGGGAAATGGAAGCCAGAGAACAGCAGCATCCAAAGACTGCAGAGCCCAGCAGTTTGCAAACTCTGACCTTCGATGCTATGCAGTTATTTGACCAAGTTAGTAAAAGGGCATCGGAGTGATTAACTTAACTAGCCCTTCGAACTAAACGAGCTGAAAGACTACTAAGACTATTTTTCCGGCATTCAGTTTGGAGATGGAACCTTGTTTCAATGTGTTCAATAGGATTATTGTAGTGGTGTTATTATTTTTGCTCTTCCTGCCCTCACAAAGTGAGTTTCACTTTGAAATAGAGGTAAAATGGATGAAGCATAAGAAGAAAGCATTCCTGATCTTTCACCTCTTCTAGCAGCAATATGCAGCTGTGCAGAGACATGGGCTTGGGTCATTAGGCATGTTGGAGAACTCCCCTTAGTTCTTTCTGCTTAGAAATATGGACAAATTTGCATTGGAACTGAATTAACCTTTGAATCTTGCACTTCTCTAAATTCTGCGATATATTTCTTGGCTCAAAAAATGTGTCTAATGCATTAAAAATACTAGTTTTTCAGGGCTAAATACTTTTAGAAATGTATACACTAAGGTTATATATATATATTTAAACACATTTTGTGAGATATGTATTTAAATATAAATTTTGATAGTTTCCCCCCAATTTATTTTAGAAATTAATGCAAAATGGGATGGATTCATGAACGAGAACATGCTAAATTGATGAAGATCGGAAACTGATTATTTTTCAAACCAGTCATTACTAAGGCAATAGCCAACCTGTTCCATGTTTGGCTCTCTCTCTGTGTACCCTCTAACATTTCACAAATGGGGACCTTCTTGCAATATCCCAATTCTTACAATCAATGACCAATGTTTGCCTCCTGTCCTCCCTTCTTGAAAAATGCACATTCTCAAAGGCCTTTAGTCCGGCTGCAATTTGCTGCATTAATTTACTCTACAATAGCCTGCCTTGCTCCACCAATTTAAAAGGATAGAGTTTGTTCTTTTGGACCAATATAGATTCAAAAAGCTCATTGCCCTACAATATGCTTTCAAGATACATCCCTAATGGTGGCTGATCCATTCCTTGATCTAGACTAGGATTCCAGAATGCTCTGGCCTAAGCCCAGGATTTAAGAGAGAAGTCTTGATGGACAGCACCAGGCTGTATGCAACGGTGAAAAAGCAAAGTACCATTTGATAAGCATAGTGTCAGTCCAGCTTCTTATTTCTAAGAATCCCAGGCATCTGAACTCAACCAGAACCACCACCTCACCACACACACACACACACACACACACACACACACACACAGATCTAGCAATTCACACAATAAGGGATTCTTCAAAAGCAAAAATGGGAAACAGGTGCATTACCAGGTACCAAGTAATTTCGTTGTCCCCGAGAGGGGGCAATGACAATAAAGATATTAAAAATTAAAAGAAATAGACTATCCCTGATAAACGGGCAACAGGAATGGGTGGTGTACTGGAGCAGGAGCTCTCACTTGACCGGACATCTGAGTCACTGGTATTTACTGGGAGGGGGAGGCTGCAGGCATTACTCAGTTTTAACTGGTGATTGCTTAACTTACTCTGGTGTTGTTGTTTTTCTAGCAGCCTCTATCTGTTTACACAATAGTTTGTTTGCTTGTTTGCTTGTTTGCTTGCTTGTTTAGCCTGATTTTAAGGCAACTCCCACACAAAGCTATTTATAACCATTTACAAATATAAATCCATAAAATCCACCTGAAAACCCATCTAAAACAATTAGAATATCAGATTCCATCCTAGGAATATATAAAACAGCATAGTAACAAAATTACCCTTCCAACTCTAAAGAACAGTGTTTGATAATCTAGAAGTGCATCCAAAGTCTAGATTGAAAAACGGGTATTTAAGGTCCATTTAAAGTTAGCAAAGAGGCTTGCCTGATCTTGCTTGGAATCAAATCCCATCCTTTGGCAGGGATACTTCAGAAATGGCTCTGTTCTATGTGACCACCAACCTAATAGTTTATACAGGTGAGCATCTCAGTAGAGCCTCTGAATTAAGGTAGCCAGGACCTAAACCTTTATCTTTTACAGTGACAGCCAACACCATGGATGGTATTTAGACAAGTTCATGGAAGATGAACAGCTGCTAGCCATGATGGCTATATTTTACCTTCACTTTCAGAGGCAGTATGCCCCTGAATGCCAGTTGGTGGGAATCACATGTGAGTAGAGTGCTGTTCCACTCAGTTTCTACTCTTGAGCTTCCCATAGGCACCCTGTTGGCCACTGGGAGACTGTGCCATGGGCATGATGCAGCAGGCTCTTCTAACACCCTTATGTATCTCAGGCAGCACACAGTATTGCTGTATTCCAGGAAAGCACTTAATCTTCAAGCTTCAACAGTATGAAACCCAAATCCCAAGTGCAACTCAGAAAAAGCATAGCCCTTGCCAGTCTAAAGCTGTTTGAAAAGGCCTGTCTACATCGCCGAAGGTTTGCATAGGCGCTCTCATGTTACAGGAATCCGTTCAGACCACAAATCTGACAGAACGAAAAAAATCCATACAAGTTGGTTGTTTTGCACATGAACTCATAGATCATCTGGTTCCCACTTTCATTCCCAGAACACATTTTACACCAGAGCATTCCCATATGAATACATAGCTCCATCCACCCCACAGCCTTCATTTGCTTCAATGAAGACTCTGGCATTTGCCCTGCAAAGCTCGTTGCTATAATACAAGGCAAGTGTAGATTAGCCAATGTTATGTGCAGAGTACAATATACTACTCACTATTTCTCATTATTGTATAGTACTCCTTCACCACAATATATATCAATACAGAGACCAGATATTTCACCAATGGGCACTCCAGAAACACTTAGCGAGATCAATTTCACCTGTGTTGCAATACAGTGCATTAGCTGGATGATCTTTATTTCAGTACATTTTACTAGCAGCAAAAATGAACAAATATTCCTTTTTCTCCCTGGATAATTGATCTATCAAGTTATGAAAATGATAGCTTTGAAAGAGTTCTTTCTTCTTCTTCTTTTTTAAAAGTGAGGCAATTTTCAGTAGTATATGTTAGTTCATGAAAGCACTTTAATTTAGAATGATTATTAATCAACCTTCAGTTCAAAGAGCTTTCTAATTTAGAATAAAAATCTATATCTTGTCTCTTACATCCATATCAGTTACTAAAATATGAATGGCTGCATTTATTAGCAAATCTAAATAGGAGCAGATCTTTATTACCGCCCGAGACTGCATGGGGGTGGGGAGGGGGGGGGGGACAACACGGCTAGCCTGCCAACCTTGTCAACACATTGTCCACTGAGAATATTTTAATCTGAATTTTGCATATTTTAATGCACCGTGGCACTAAACACAATCTTTCATATCTATGAATTGGCAAAACTGTAGTGACATGTTGGAACATGGCTGCTCGATCTCAATGCTCTTTTTTGGCAGTGATTTTTGCATAACCCAAGGGAATTTCCCACAAAACAGAGCATGGGGGCGGCTAGATTCAAAGCTAAAATGGCAAAGAGGTGGCACATAGACCGGATTTGACTCACAAAGCCATTTTATCTGCTCCCATCACCAAATTTTAATCACTATATGATAATCAGCTTGGCCACCATTTTTACTTGTAATGTGGGGGAAACATTCTTTTCAAATGCTATTATCGAGTTGTATAACAGTGACTAAAAGACTGTGTGATGTCCACACACACACAAACACCTCATTTACATCTTTACAACAGCCTTGTGAGATGGTGTAGGCTCAGCGATTATGACTGGCTCAAAGTCAGCTAATAAGCTTTATGATCAGTAGGAATTTAAAGCTGGTGTCCCTGGCCACATGGTTTGTGGAGTACAGTGATACCTCAGTTTACGAACTTAATCTCTTCTGGTCCGGAAGTCCATTCTTAAACCGAAACCGTTCTTAAACCAAGGCACACTTTCCCTAATGAGTCTTCCCGCCGCCGGTGCCCTTCCACCATTTGGATTCTGTTCTTAGAACAAGGTAAAGTTCTCAAACCGGGACACTATTTCCAGTTCTGCAGAGTTTGTAAACCAAACCATTCTTAAACTGGACTGTTCTTAAACCAAGGTACCACTATATTGATCTTAGTATTTCAGCATATAGAATGGATATTCATCCATCTCTAAATGCAAGCTTAAGTCTCAGCTGGAACATTTATTACTTCAAATTTTCTTTTACCTGGGCCTTCATTGAGTAAAACATTTTTTAAAACACAAAGTTCATAGCAAGCAAATTTGTTTACTAGGCTTTCATGCAAAATTCAAAATTACGACTAAGTGTCTGTGTCTAAAAACCTGGTATGTAGTACAAGGTACTTTAAATCATTAACATGTCTGCTGCACAAACTTCCTTTATAAAATATTTAAAAGGTATATCCCAGGACTATGTATTAGTGAGGATATGAGATACATATAATTAATCAGTGGCTCTTTCTTCTTGTTAGCATATTCTTTGAGATGGTGTTTTTATAAAAAAAAGCACAAGATACTATTTTGTCATGAAATTCAATGTGTCTGTATGACATACCACATTCTGACCCGAGGGAGCTGATCATGTCATAAGGGCATGTCATGCTTATGATAGCAGATGACTGCCTAAAAGACAAGAGCTAGACCATGTTTCAATTACTTTATCAATTAGCAGCAGCAATCAATAGCAGGAAAGAATAAAGAAAGGGGTCAAAGGATGTCCGAGATGACACTACACCAGTGGGACAAATCTAGTAAATGTCAAACTTTTCATAGATGAACCTTGATGCTTTATACAAAATGCACCATCTTGCAAACTTCAGATTTTAAGCCAACCAACCATGTCACAGAATTCTATCAATTTGAATGTAGGTGACTTCAGTCAGTTTATTCAGGTCACCCATTCAGTTGACAATTTCATTTCACTAGTTGGTTTCCTTCATAAGTAAATTACTGGAAGAAAAATCAAACCCAGTGTCTTAGTTGGCCAGGATGGAAGAGGGGGATTCCAAATTTCTCAAGCTTGCTAGCCTATTATTTAAAAATTAAGCAGGAATTTTGTTTTAATTTTTGCAAGTACCTCTCCTATGGGATAAGTTTTTGGTTATTAAAATAGAAAGAGCTTTTGGCAATTTTTGTATAAAGTAATTTAGGCAGTGAGGAAGCTATCCAGTGCAACTTGAGAATTATATTGGTACACTTCAGATAAAATCTGAAGAGAAGAAAATCAATATGATAAATATCATATACTCTCAGGCCACTCCCAATGTGGTCGCCCTCCTGATACTGTTGGACTATAATTCCCATCAGCCCAGTCCACAACACATTTGGACAGGAATGGACAGGGAGTTGTAGCCCAGGGGTATCCATATAGGGTTCCATCTCCATGATTTATCTAGTCATTAATTGGTTAGTATTATTTCCTTCAGGGTTCAGAGAATTCACCTGTTATTGGCCACACACTTTGAACAGTTCTCCACAACTTGTATCCAATGATGGCTTGGCACTAGCTGAAAGTGCTTTTTCTTATGCAAAGTGGAGCACCCAAATTTTGCCAATTTTCTCTTTCCTACTGCAGCCCCCTGTGTCTTACTCCATATTGTTCTGGAAGGTAACCCAACCCTGAGGACTTTTGTAGGGGACAGGGCCACAAGGGCCTCCTTCCAAGGGACTGGCACAGATCAGGTGTACTGCCTTGGGTAACTGCCACTGAATGCAGGCCATAATGTTTAGTGTGTGTGTTGTTAGAATTCCTGCTCCATGATTGCAGTCATGGGATTTTTGTCTATCACATGACGGTATATGTTTTGACTCCAAAGAGTGGGAAGTGACTGAGACAGGATGTTTGTGTTACTGTGTTCCGTGAAGTGGGACTATTGTCCTTTTTTCTTTTTCTCTTTGCTGTCTGATGCTAGAGAGAGAGGGGGGGGGCATGTTGCAGTGCTCCATGTATGTCTGTATGTAAATAAAGCAGATTAGCCAAAATGCTGAGTTGCTGAGGTCTGTTACGCAAGCTGCGCAAACTCTGCAATTCCCTAAGTGTGCTAATGTCTGTTGGCATCAGTTGCTGTGCTGTTCAGGCTGAAGAAAGCTTTTGAAGCTCCTGAACGATCGACCAGGAGGGAGAGAACATGCCAGTCAGGCATGTGTCTCTGCCAGGGTCCTACTCAAGTGTAGGATGAGCTCCTGACGTGTGTGTGTGTGTGTGTGTGTGTGTGTGTGTGTTAAAGGCAGGTAGCAGTGTGGATGGTGAGATGGGAGCACTTCCCTGACCTGCTAGTGGCAGGTCCATGATGCTTACCAGGATAGCAAGGGATAAGTCAGGCAGCAGGGAGGTTGGCACTGTGCAAATGCATCAGCAGAAACACTATATTTGCTCTACCAGTGCAACTGCACAGCACCAACTTCCTTACCTCTCTCCCAAAGCAGCAGTGACCAACCTGCTAAGAAGTCAAGTATGCCCCCTGACATCACAGCCCACTGCCTGCTACTAAAGAAAGGTGTGATTCTCAAGATGCTGAATTGTATGCCCAGGACCAATAAGATGCCTTTTTGTGAAGAAACTCAGAACAAGCAGAACCATGTTTGTAGCCCTGGTTATGTGCATTTTTTTAAAACAAAGATGGGTTGGATTCAAGAAATAAATATGCACTGCTCCTAGAAAGACTGTTTTTGACTTGTCAGGAAAAATGCACAAGAAAAGCTGTCTCCAGATCTTTAAGGGTTTGTGAGCACTTTTGAAAAAGCAGAGAAACTGTTATGGGCATCCCACACAGCAACCTATTTTACTAGCTATAACAGAATGCTCCTTTGGAGCTTAATTTCAGTGGCCAGAAGGGTGAGCGGAGAAGATCCCGTGAGCACCAGTGAAGGCCTCTAAGGGTGCAGGTGCACCCATGGGTGCCATGTTAGCAACCCCCTGCTCTGTTTTCACAAACTGTTGTGCAAGACTTTGCCCAAGGTCATTCTCAAGATGTGTTTTATAGCTTATATATTATGGTCTATATTTTCCTCATTCAGCTTCTTATAACATAATGCAGTGATAGGCAGTTTTGGACTCCAATGCGCATCAGCTCCAGAAAGCATGGGCTACAGTCAGGGATGATGGGAAGTGGAGTCTAACGTCTGCCTTCTGCCAACTTATGTGCATGCATTGCATCTTTTCCTTTTCCAGTCACGGTTCCTTGGATCCTAGCTAATGAAATATGTTTTCAGTAGAAGGGGCATGAAGAAATGTAAAACTAGAGGGAAACAAAACAATCAGCTTTACAGGCTTACTGAGAGTTTTGAACTAGAAATAGACAAGTGCTAAGCATTTATTTAGTCTCCCCAAATTCCTTATCTCTAGAGAAAGCAAATCCCTTTTATTACACTCAGGCTCATGGCATTGTATTTCTCTCATTGAATTTAGATGCTATATAGTTAGCTCAGCAATGAAGGCTGCCCTTTGCAAAAATGCATTCATATTAGATATATGAAAATGGGCTAATGAGTGTTTCAGACAACACTGGAATCAACCATAAATCATTTCAATAGAATAACAAATCACCTTTATTTAATAACAGTTGTCTACTGAAAATTAAATCTCCTAGCTTGACATGATCTGAAAGAAATATATTATAATAAATAAGGTGGCCCATATCAATTTATTTCATCTATGTCAAGTAATGGTAAATAATTAATAAAGTTGTCCAGTTTGGGACTTACTTGAATTTAGAGAAACAACAGGGAATTCTCCTTGCTGGGTTTCCTTTTTTTAAGAAAGAAGATCAAGTGCTGATATTATTTGTGTGGACAGAAAGCAATATTAAGCTCCTGGACAATGCAGCTATATGGGAATTTAAGAACAAACAAGATTCAGATAGATCAGGGAAAGAACTGAATAAAAATAATAATATCCCCAAGTGAAGGAACCATATAAGTACAGCAGATAACCAGAGCAGAAGGGAATATGCACAGATCTGGTGATTAAAAAATGATGAATTATGAGCTTGTTAGACACAAGTCCACCTGTTTATCCAACAGGCACAATTAGCATTTAAAGCTGCTGACGCTGGAAGTGGTATAATTTGTTTATAGCCGCCGCTTATGGGAAAGGTTGCATTACGTATTTGCAACCCACTTAATAGACACAGAAGAGACATGCTCTGTCTCTTGGGCTCAGCTTGCCACCTGCATTCCCCCCCGCCCACCATGCACCCCAGCTTTACCAATCAATACAGCAACGTAGGCAGTGACCTCAGAGCAGGTTTTGTGTTCTATACTACCCTTCCTAAGAGGAGAAAGCTTCCATGCACAGAGCCAATCAAAAGGGAATTCAAAAAGAAGCAGAGAATGCCAAACACCTACAAGACGTGGCTCAGATCGCAAAAGGTAAAGCTGCAATCTGGCACAAAGTGAGTCTCTCTGAGCATTAATATTCAATGCTGCTAAAAGTGTGCGTGCATGCACTTCCAACAATTAAATGCATAGCTTTCTCTGTGGTCAATAGAAAATGATTAGCAATACTAGCGCACTTAAAGGTAATATTCTCCAGCACTTGCATCCACAGTTTCTTCCCACTTAACCCTCAAGCCAATTATAATGATGCTTGTGCAATGGTCATGGTTTTCTCCTTTTTGTTAAGCACTGGGTTTGATAAATACGACTGTTGCTATGGTTAAAGCAACTCCATGTGCTGCCTCGATACAAGATGTTCATTTGAAAGCTTCTAACAGACAGGGCTTAGAAAAAGGCTGGCCAAATTCTAGGCTCAGCTTGGAAGATGCCAGAAATATTAAGCACACAAGGATTATCAAGTGGTAAACTTTTCTTCAATCCTGCAACATCTGGATCCACAAAGAGCCAAGGAGAGGATTTCATGGAAGATGATCTCAATTGTTTAGCAAAGAGTGGCCAAGCATGTCTATACAAAAGGGGGGCCTTTCCACGATCGGTTTCTTCCCAAGATGAGCATGTTAAAGCTACAGTTGCTGTTGTTGTTTTTAAACCCTTTATGCTTTTGCCTAAATTAGGTTGGGCAGAGCTATCCATTTGGTCAAGCAACCGACAACGTTTATCCCAACTTCTTGATAAAACACTCCAGGAAATAGCTCTCTTCCTCATGCTGACAGTTCTGCTACATTCTGTGTTTTAACTGAGCTTCTTCCCCCATTCTAATTGCTGCAACTTCTTACTTTTTGCCAAAATTAAAGTAATATTATGGGATAGTAGGTGTCAATCTTAACCTCACAGTGCTGTTTTATCCTTTAGTTATGCCATTTTGACAAGGATTGGAGAGTAAGAAAGATAGTGATGGAAGGGTGAGATGAAGGCAGAGTAAGGATCATATGAGAAAGGAGCAGAGAAGCAGCCAGCTAAGTCCAGCCCCATTTCCCAGGTAAAACAATGCATCCTATGGCTTGTTGTTGTTTAGTCGTTTAGTCGTGTCCGACTCTTTGTGACCCCATGGACCAGAGCACGCCAGGGTCACGGTCTCTCGCAGCTTGGTCAAACTCATGTTAGTAGGTTCAAGAACGCTGTCCAACCATCTCGTCCTCTGTCGTCCCCTTCTCCTTGTGCCCTCAATTTTTTCCAACATCAAGGTCTTTTCCAGGGAGTCTTCTCTTCTCGTGAGGTGGCCAAAGTATTGGAGCCTCAGCTTCAGGATCTGTCCTTCCAGTGAGCACTCAGGGCTGATTCCTTCAGAATGGAGCATCCTATGGCAGTGCTTCCCAATTAGCTAACTACTGTGGAACCCCTGTTTTTCAAAAGGCAAGCCATGGATCCCCTACTTTTGAAAATGTTGATGTATATCTATGAAATTTGAAAGACCAGTGTACCAAAGTAAGTATGTACCGTGTGGAAAAGGGACTCTTGATGGTCACCTCAATGATCCTGACATTGATGCAAGTCTTGATTGGGGCTTATCTGGTGGGGGGGGGACTATAATCAGGAATGACATCATGCTTGTGGATGAAGGGATGCAGGGAAAATGTCTGCTGTTGTCATTGTTACATTACATCTCTCCCCCCCCCCCCAACACACACTGCTGCTATTGTGCTTTCAAAGCTACTGCTGAGGAATCATAGGATCCTAACTAGCTACGCTGGTGTAAGCTATGGCATAGCAGCAGCCAGAGTATTGGCCTGCTCATTCCTTAAGGGAAGAGTCAATACTTTTTCATTTCCTGTAGACATCTCATACAATTCCAGTAATCTCTAATGATCCAAAACAATTAGCAACAGTTTCCCTTTCCCCTTAATTAGGGTTATATTCTTCTGGCCAGCCAATTTGCGTATTTCAAGCATTTTCACACTTAGCAACTTTTAATTTGCAATTTACAGATACATTTGTTCTTAATTGCAGGTCAATAGAATACACAGTTTAGAGCATGTGCTCTAAATAGTTAAATAGGTAGCTGAAAAGCTGCTAAAAGATATGGGTAGGAAGAAATAAAAATACATTTTGGTTTTTTTTTTGCAAGTGCAATAAAGGAAACAGTCTGAAACATCAATTTCTAATAAAAAATAAAAGACAACAAAATGACCTGATGCTGTTGATATATTCCCAGATAGTAAGAAGCTTTACTAGAGATATATAAAAATAACCCTAAGTAAAACAGATTGTTTACATTATGAAGAAACCAATTTTAGCAGCTTAGCTGTTTGGCAGTGAGCACAAGCTAGGTGAACTATGAAGCACTTATCATTTGATGATGAAAATATGGTTGTTTAGAAGAGATAACATTTAAAGAAATCTCTGGGTGCAAGGATTTCTTGAATGCAGTGTTTCAAACAGTATGGAATTCATCCCCTATCTATAAAATACAGTTAACCTATTTCTATTTCATAAACAAAATTCATTTTAATTGAGTAACTAGGACTGATAAGCAAGAATGCAACATATATAAAGATAAAAAACTTTACACAGCCCTAAAAAATAAGGAGACATTTCAAGAATTGTCCATGAAACTCAATAATTATTTGGAGTCCATTGATATTATGCACTGTGCTCACTTTAAAAGGAACGGGATCAAAGGCAAGCACCATCACAATTGTGCAAACTCATGAGTCCTTGGGCCAGTTCATATGACTGGCAGTCTCCATGCAATGGCTTCCCTGAGCAAGAGGGGCCTCCAGTGGGCTGCTTGACCCAGAGTGGGATTGTGAAGAACCTGTGAGTCCATTGTACATTGAGCAAATTACAAAGCAGAGCACTTCCACAGACTTCACTCCATCAACATTAACAGGAAAAAGAAGGAGTGAAAGAACAATAAATGGTAAACAAAGGAATGCCATCACAACCAAGAGAGTTCTTGTGGTCTGAAAGATGGAGTGGAAGTGCAGATTTCAAGTTAAAGGAACCAAAGTCTGAATCAGGTCCACTCCAGAATTCCAATCTATGAAACTATATAGTGGTACCTCGGGTTACATACGCTTCAGGTTACAGACTCCGCTAACGCAGAAATAGTGCTTCAGGTTAAGAACTTTGCTTCAGGATGAGAACAGAAATCGTGCTCCGGCGGCGCGGCGGCAGCTGGAGGCCCCATTAGCTAAAGTGGTGCTTCAGGTTAAGAACAGTTTCAGGTTAAGAACAGACCTCCGGAACGAATTAAGTACTTAACCTGCGGTACCACTGTATTGCTATACTGCTCAGTTCCTAAGAGAGTCTTTATTGAAATAGCAACTTTGTTGAAAGAGCAAGTAGCAACTTCAGAGATCATTTATTGGAGAAGAGCCATACACCCTATCCAAAATGGAGAGAGAGAGAGGGGGGGGGGAGCCCTATGGCCTATTTTCCTCCAAAGAGGAAAATCACAAGCATGGAGTTCAAAGTCACAGTTAAAGTTGTATCTAGTTTGACCCTTCAGATTTGCTTTGGTAGCACAGAATAACAGATAGGAGATGATACTTTTTATTTGGACTCAATATTGTTTAAAATGCAAGATTTTAGATTGTGCCTAGATTACATGTTAAGAGAAAAAGAGCTGCTGGGAGCATCAGGTTTACTCAAGGATTCCAGGGAGGAAGTTTAAACAACCATTTAATTAACGTTAGAAACAGGCCACATGGCTGGTATGGTTTCAAGCTACAAAAAGACAACTTCCTGGAACAAAGCAGTAAATAAAAAATGCATGTTCTCTTTGGAATAAGCTCTTTCCTGTGTCTTAGTGTCCTTTAACTGATAAATTTGCTGCACTTTAATCTGAATAGGAAAGATGATCAACCTCTGTAAAACAAGCTGGCCTCAACCTTTTTTACGGGTGCCAGCTGGCTTTGGAAAAGCTAGCATTAAAGAGCTGCGTTCCACAAAGTTAATGGGATATTCACATCTTGCATTACCTTTGGGAATGCAAATTTGGTCAAACTAATAATTTTAACTAATCTGGGTACTCTAAAATGGGCTTTTAACACAAGCTACATTTCTGATCCAAAATGGTTACACTTAGCAGATCCTGACTTTTCAATAAAATATTCCTACCATGCTCATTAAATTTGCTTCTGTTCTGAACCCACCTATCTAGTGACCTGATTAGCAATAGGGATGCATGAACATGCCTCAATAATAATAATAATAATAATAATAATAATAATAATAATAATAGTAATAATTTATTTATACCCCGCCCATCTGGCTGAGTTTCCCCAGCCACTCTGGGAGGCTTCCAATCGAGTGTTATAAACAATACAGCATTAAATCCATTTAAATCAATCCATTCCAATATTCATTGACACTTTCAGATGGCATTTTCTTTTCCACTGCAATTGGTTTATTTTGCACAAGTCTGTGTTCTATTTCACTGTCCACTTGTGCAGAAATATATGCATTTTACACATATGTTTATTTAGCAAACAAGACACACATATATCAGCTATCAAAATATATTTACTAATCAGTTACCTTCCCTGTGTGTTATCTTTCATAATGAATTTATAGAAGAATAGCAGCAAAAACACCTTAAAGAAAAATTAATGAAGTGACTAATGGTTCATCACAAAGCCATCCATGGCTACAAACCAAGCCATTTCTCCAAAGTATGTGGAGTTAGGATTGCAAAAACTCTTGCCTGCCTTGATTTATCAGTTCAGTAAAAAACTGTCATTCCATCTCATTTCCCTCACTCAGGCATCAAGGAGGGAGGTTTAGTTTTAAGTTAAGAAAACTTCAAGTTGGGAGGGAAAGAAAGAAGAAATTTTAATTTTAGTTTTAAAGATTAAGACTGGTCATAATGGGCAATCAAATCCATATGGTTCTCCCCACTTTGACAAAAAGGCTTGGACTTTACTGAGGAGCACAGATAAAATCCACAGATAACAGATGATCAATTCTTTCCACAGAAAAGCAGCAATAATGAGAGATATATTCCATTGGTTTTTAAAAATTCACAACAGGAAGCAGATTGAAGCTGGAACCCTTATCCAACTTTCTAAAAATGAGTCTCATTAAATTCCATGGGATTTCCTTCTGAATAGACATGATTAGGATTGAAGCCGTAGTGCATATAGGCTGCCTTTGGCAACAAACAACACTTCAGAAACAAGAAAAGCAAAGAAGCACTTGTAAACATAAATGAATATGTAAATAGAGTATATTGCAAATCAATTTACCTATCTATTTACATATAATGTGTGCATTTTTTTTCTTTTTGAAGTTCATTGTAGATAACTAAAGCAAATAGTTTTTATGGCAAGAGTCTGTGCTGCAGTTAGGGCTGAATGGGCATAAGGAATGAAATTCACTACATAGTCTGTTTTCAATGGATTCTGACATCTCTAGTTTAGCAACTAGTCTTACTGTAAGGCTACTAAGAGGAGCAAACAAAGAGTGGTGGCTCAGAGCTCTTCTCCATCATATAAAAGTACAATGTCTGCAAAACTTGCAGCTGCAAACCACTACATTCTCCACACACCCATCCTACTTCTAGGATAACAACCTACCCAGGGGCTCAGTTTTGGCTCTGGGGCCTCTAGCTTTTGATCCATCTGCATCAGTATGGTCTGCAATGACTGGGAGTGCCTTTCCAGGGTCTCAGGCAGTGGTCTCCCCCAAGCCCTACTTGGAGATGTCAGGGATTGAACCTTGGACCTTCTGCAAGCAAGGCAGAAGTTCTACCACTGAGCTATGGCCTTTCCTCATATAAAAATAACTCATCAGCTCAAAGTGGAATAGAACCTGCCTCCACACAGAAATGCCAACCCCCCCCCCCCTTGTGTTGAGCACATTAAATGCAGAGGAGAAGAAGAAGACGTCACAACTGCAGCCACCCCCGCTGCTAATATTCATCACTATAAGAAACTGGTATTTCACTCAATCAAACCAAAAAGCAGTATGTGGGGTGGGGAGAGGCAGACACAGACAGACACCTCATCAAATTCTAAACATGGTTGAAAATATTCTTCCAAATATATGTAACAGACCAGGATTAATAAGCATTCCACCATCTAAAGCTGTCACATAAAATTGCACTTCTCCTCATAACCAAACTAGATTTTCTATATAAATTACACTGAACATCATCAACTCAGACACATTTGTACTAAGCACAGATTTATCTTTGAGCTAGTTATCCAATACTAACATGACACAGCTAATAAATTAAGACAGCTTTATGGGAGTTTTAACCTGAAATCTGAAGTCTACAGCAAGTAATAAAAGCATTAAAATCATATTTGCCTTGGATAATCTAAAAACATGAATTTTATCATATCTTTGTATGTACCCCGGTTTTAACATATTGTAGGACTGTAAACGGATAAGGATGTTCAAGGGCCTTATTTTAAGTCAAACATGGAAAACCTCTACCAGTGAAGAAAACTACGATATGAAACAAAGAGTGGCGTATTATGATGTCAGTATAAACTATGATTTAATGTTATGGGAACCAGTCTAGGTGAGCCTTGGGCTTGTGTGCTGCCCCTCCCCCCTTTGCTCTGGAAGAGAGTGGAAGCTTTCATTCTCCTTTTGGCTAACCACAGTTTGTTGCTTTGTCCAAACCTGAACAAACTGTGGTTACTGTGAACTTTACTGAAACAAGCCAGCTTCAAAGCTTGGCTTATCAAAGAGTGATTTCTTTCAATTATTATTTTAAGAGGGAAATAAAAAGGGAAACTTACCAGGAACAATCCAAACTGGACAAACCAGACTGGATTGCTTAATTAGAGGATTCTAATGAATCAACTTGCTTCCAATAAGTTGCAAAGGGTTTACTCACTAGCTTGGGTGGCTGCCTTGTGTCAGACAAGCAGTCCTACACGGCCTTTTTATCTCTAGTCGGCAATACTAGCACTAAGTATTCAGGTCAATGGAATGTGTCAGATAAGTGCTGTGACAACTCTGCTGCTGCTAACTCTTCTAAGCTATCTTTCTGGAGCACAAACTAGATGGAAAAGCCAGATGTTTTAAATCTCCAAAGCCTTGGCAGGGCTGTGCTGTGAAGCTAGCAGGCAACCAACTGGGAGGAAGGGAGCGGCTTGCTGGGAACAGCCCCCGAATTAACCTGTTTGATCTTTCACACATACCAAAGATCTTTTCCTGTTCTTCGAAAGCTCCTTCACACTGTCAGAGGTAACCACCGCCAGACTTTGTTGAAGTTTTGTTGGAGATAGAACAGCTTTGTTCTAAAGTTAGACTGTTCGAAAGAAACCATCATTCCCCCTCCCTATAAAGTGACCTTACTGTTGGAAACAGAAGGTTAAAAGAGATGCTTTCAACTTTCTGATGGCAAACAGTAGCCAGTAGCTATAAAGCAGATAAGTGTCTTCAGACTATATATAATCATACTCACTGAACTGGTGAATAAAACAGTGATTAACTGCAGGAAATAGTCTAGGATTTTACCCTTGCTGAAATGATGCTTCTAATCAGCTTTATATGAAGCTTTAAAATTATAATTCAGTATGCTTTTCTATAATATTCTACTATGTACAACATGTTTTGCCAGCCGCCTTTGAGACCTTCAGTCAAAAGGCCGGTAGTAAATATTTTAACAAAATTAACTGCTTGGATTTTCACAACATTAAGGGATGAACCTTTCAAGACCAAAGCACAACACCAAAGGTTCCCCTATACTAATTAACATAGTAGCTGCAAAGTTGCATTTCACATTCTTCTTCTAATAATTTTTCCTTGCAATCATGCAAGTGAAGTAAGCCCCCTTTTTAGCTACCATGAAGATGTAAATGGCAATTTGTGTCCCTATTAAAAGAAGGCTTGCACAATGTGAAAGACAGGCTATTCTGCAGACATTACTCCATTAGCTTGATAAATCTCAGTTTTTCCTGCATGAGTAAAACAACAACAAAAACCGGGGAGAGAGGTGGGCTATCAAGCACCTGATTTGTGTTGGTTCCAGATTTTGGGGGACCCTTGGGGGGGGGGAAACCCCACTGGCTCCTTGTCTGAATGGGTCCATCTCTTCACCACGGCTCCCTCTGCCCATTTCCTTGTCCTCTCCTATGGCCCCCATCCACACCACTAGCCAGAAGGGCAGGCTCCTCCATCCAGCTCTTGCCAATGCTTGTACACTTTGAGAGGCAGAAATAACAGGAAGTAACAGCACAGCAGAGGAGGAAGGCTAGGAGGTTCCTGGAGTTAGCAGTGGACCTCAGAAGCTTTCCAGCAAAACCAATCCCTAGTGCTAGATCTGAACATGACTAACCATCAGGTATAACTGATGGAAGGCGTGCTGCCATAGACCTCACCACTTTGCATCAGCATCAGCATCAGCATCAGCATCAGCATCAGCATCAGCATCAGCATCAGCATCAGCATCAGCATCAGCATCAGCATCAGCATCAGCATCAGCATCATTTTCTGGGATGAGGGCAGGGGAGCAGGAGCTTGAAGCACTGTGGGCACACCAGCAGGAGTGTCAGATTGGCTCTGGTGGTATGCCTGCATCGCCTCACTGCCAATCTGCTCCACCCCTGCACCATCCAAGTATGTGGCCACAACATCAGTGACAGGAGACCCAGTCTGCGTTGGTACCCTTCCGTAACAGTTGCTCCTACCAACCAACCATGCATGGTTAGTGGATTGTGTTACATATGCACAAGCCATTGTTGATACATAACAGAAGCTTAGAGTACATAACTAGTGAAGTGACCGAGTCCAACTCTAACTATTGCTACTCACCCCAATCTCAATTCTGGCATGGGGTTATACCTCTAAATTAACTCAAATTATCTACTGTTCTACTTAATCTGCATGAGCAAACATCTAGGGCAAATCATTCCTGGCAAATATTTCAAGACTATCTCTCTGTGTGCGTTTGAAAAGAACCTCATTATTTACAAACACACAAATGCTCAGTAAAATTAAGTACAATCCTCCCGGCTCCATACTCCCTCCAGTCAGTCTTAAATTAATTTTTATAGTATCAAACTAAACAACTTTTTAAAAAGTCAATAAAAGCCAATGTTTTCTTCTTCAAAGAAGCAATGAAAAATATCCTGTTGACGGTGCCAACTAGGAAAGAGCTTTATTCTGTACGGGACAATAAGTTACTATGGTAGAAAAATGCCTAGCAAAAAAGAACACAGCTCTTGAGATAATTAAAGTGCTTTAGACCACTAGCCAATTGATTTTCTCCTTGTAAAGGTAGCTCAATTGAAATGTTCAGAATAAATCATGTGTTAAAATTATCTTCTAAAGTAAGAGCTGAGTGCATATTGATTAATAATTATTTGCACTAACAGACTCAACTAAGGCAATGCCATCAATTACTCTAAAAATCTGTGAGATCAATCACAATGGAATCAGAGTTAAAAGTTTCTCTATATTTCTTCCCGGATTTTAGACCTGCAATTCAGTGTGACAGCCATTTATAACTTGAGCCCTAAGGGCAGCCTGACTTTCCGATCCTGTGGTGTCTAAAGCTCAGGTTTACAAACCCTCTTAGCATTTTAGTTACACAGCACACATTTCCCCATTGAGTTTAAAAGCCTCATAAAACTACACTCCTATCAAAATGTTACATGAATGGGGGAACACAACAAGATCCTGCACAAAATGGTTGTGAGCCCTATAAGTATGCAAAAATAAACAATGCAATGGTTTGAGCATGCTGCAAGTGTTGCTACCACCCTCCCTTGGTCCACAGGAATCTAGGGTGAAGGTTCTGGTGTGATGCAGGAAATATTAATCGCCTTTATATAATTTTCATACATTTAGTGAATGTGTATGGTGTGTGTGTGTGTGTGTGTGTGTGTGTGTGTGTGTGTGTGTAAAGCATCAAAGCAGCGTGTAGGACTGGGGGAAAGTTTGATCCAGTTTTTATTTAAATCTGCCAAATTCACACTTCTTGAAACAATGTGAGAATTGAAATGCAGCTATCCCTTGAAATCTGCAGTCCAATTCTCCAGCTAAATGTGTGCAAAAATGCACATACTAGTGTATAGCATGCATAAAAAGCATGTTAGTGAAAATAACATGAAAATGCCACTCCATTCTTTCTCTACTTCTCACATGCACACACACACTCGTTAGCAATTTTTACAGCATTAAATTAGTCAATAACAGGTAAAACAGAGACACAGGGTGCTGATTCCCACCCCCAAGTGAACCTAGCCACCCTTCTACCCATCATATCATCACCACATTTTGCATTTTGCCAAGCAGTGTATAATGAAATCATCTCCAAAGGATAGCTTCATAATGCATGAAAATATTCTTCAATAAAGGCCTGGAATTCAAAGGCCTTATCCAGATAAAGTAGTATAAAAAATAGTTACATCTCACAAGCCTATTTCTGCCATTGCAAAATGAATTTGAATACATAATATCTGCTCCAATAATAGCCAAAATAAGATAATCAGATCTGGACTCCGTGGCAGTTCACTAAGCTGTTACAATTAATTTATGGTACTCTCTGTCACAAGACACTTGCAATGGCCACAAGTTTTTAGATGACTTAAGAAGGTAATTAAATACATTTAATGAAGGCAAATCCATAAATGATGACTTGTCATGTTGGCTATATAGAACCTCTAGTTTCAGTGCAGTCTAGGTACTCCTACCCTGAATCCAAGCGACATCTGCATACATAAATGACTCATGTAGCAAAATGGGACAGACCATCCCTGGCCTACAGTATACTTATGTAGCCAAAATGGACTCCACCACAAACAAGAAGGTGATATCAATTTATTGGGTGAAAGCCCTAATAGGGCAAAACATCCCCAGACAATCCAGTGGGGACTGCAAGTGATCAGTGGCCTCATAATGCTGGCTGACTGTTGGGAGAGAGTGGCAGAGAAGTGGAAAACTATAGGAGACTATAATAGAGCATCCTGGGGGAACAGTATGGCTGGTTGGCTGGAATACTGAATAGGAACATTCCACACTGCAACTTTTTACTGTAGGTCCTAATTCAAAGCCATTACCTTTCATTACTAATCTCAAAAGTGTAAATCAGAGAAGGCCCAAGACATGATGATACAAATATAATAATCAACTAAATAATTTAGCATTTACTTCCCTTTAATGGCATGTCAAAATCTGCCCCCTGAAGCAGGATACTTTGCTCTGCCTAATGGTAGGGCTGGATTGATGAAAACTCTGACCTGGAGAAGTGCTCTCAAAGCTCTTCAGAAGAGAATGGAAATATCAATAAAGAAATGAACCTTCTCTGGTATGCAGGCAAATACTTATCTATAAACTGAGCCAACTACTTCTTTCAACTGAGGCATCTCATGTGAGTCCTAATGTTTCTTTACCTTAATTAAAAGCACACTCCTCTCACACTGTTTTAATTTTATGCTTTTTTTACACTTCTAAGCATACCGGTAGCAAAGACTGCTTATTTACACTTATCTACACAATTTGCAGGAAATGTTGAAGAAGTGAAGAAACTAAAATAAATTGCAAATCCATTCTCCCCGCACCCACAATCTTAAATAGATATGTAATTTCTGTGAAACACATCACAGTTTGGCTTACATGCTGTACTTATAAGTTTGCAGTGGATATTTGCATAACAGAAACATTAAGTGATTTCAAAACAGTTCTTTTTCTACAGTGTGTTAAGAGAGAGAAGAAAGTACTCCATTATCAACTAAAAACAGATAGATGGAAAGTTTCCTTTCAATGAAGAAAAGCAGAGCTCATTTAAACAACTTGTTCCTCATAGGAAATGCATCACAAAAAAAAGAGGACACAGATCTGCATAAAATGTGCATATGCATACACAAAGAGAGATAAGTGCTATAATTTAAATAGAAACACACCATGTATCATCATAGCATGACAAGATCATAGCTACATACACACCATAATTTAAGGGACATTTATAGCACCCCACCTCCAAGAATCCTGGAAACTAATGTGTTAAGGGTGGTGGGAACTGTGAGAGGTAAATTACAGTTGCAAGAATTATTTGGGGGAGGGGGATAAATGTGCTTTAAATGTGTGGTGTGCACACAACCCATGATAACTGCTCAAACTGCTCTCCAGGCATTGTGGGTGGGGAACTTCAAAGCCCCACCTCTCCTTGCTTATGGGGGTCTTTATCTTTAAACAGGAATTGGACTTGAGAGCCCTTCAAACAGAGAATTCAGTTAAATAGATGGCTGTCTTCTGTAAATGGGGGAACATGACCACCCTAGAGTGACCTCATAGCAAACACACTGTGGGAATAGTCTATGGCTGGAGGCTGCTGACCAGTGAATGCAGTTTTTCTAAATCAGGAAGTGAGTGGCCCCAGGCCTCTTCTATTTGTGGTCATGAAAGCCATCCACACACATGGAGAACATTCAAGCAAGTTCAGCTCAGAGGTCATCTCAGTGCACCTTGAGGTCCACAGGCTTTGCTGTGATTAATCTGCCGCTGGCTCGGAAGCTAAGGCCCGAAAAAGACCCAATATGGAGGCCAAATGGCCAAAATATTGGGAAATATTAGAAAAAGATGGAGACAATTGGAAATTGCAGAGTTTGGAGAAAATGAAGGATAAAGTGCGAGACTGGTTACACTACGCTCAGATTAAAGAAGTTTTTAAAAATGACAAAAAGTTAGGGTTCCAGGTGGAGAAATCGAAGTTGGAAACAGAACTGTTAGAACCTAAGACTAAGGTACTTTCAAGAATGTATAACTTGCTGTTAAAATGGAACACACAAGATGAAATGGTTAAATCGGCTATGATAAAGTGGGCACAGGATATTGGGCATAACATTATGTTTGAGGACTGGGAAAGGTTGTGGACCATTGGGTTGAACTTCACTGCATGTAATGCTTTGAAGGAAAATGTAATGAAAATGATATATAGATGGTACATGACCCCAGTTAAACTTGCCAAGATATAACATTTGTCTGATAATAAATGTTGGAAATGTAAAGAAAATGAAGGTACATTCTTTCACCTCTGGTGGACTTGCCCTAGGGTGAAGGCTTTCTGGGAAATGATATATAATGAGCTGAAAAAGGTATTTAAGTATACCTTCACCAAGAAACCAGAGGCCTTCCTTCTGGGTATTGTCGGCCCGAAGGTGTTAAAGAAGGACCGAACATTTTTTATGTACGCAACAACGGCAGCAAGGATACTCATCGCTAAGAACTGGAAAACTCAAGATCTACCCACACTGGAAGAGTGGCAGATGCAACTGATGGACTATATGGAACTGGCCGAGATGACTGGCAGAATCCGAGACCTGGGAGAGGAGCGGGTTGAAGAAGACTGGAAGAAATTTAAGATTTATTTAAAAAAACATTGTAATTTGGTTGAATGTTAAGAAAGGATGCTAGATCATAAATAATTGTGCACCACTAAACTAGATGGAATTAAGATGACAAGTAAGTTGAGGAAAAATTATAAACCTATTGGAGAATTAACAGATTAGAGTTAAATGAATGTGACACAAGATTGTAAACAAGATGATAAATTGCAGGCAAGAATTGACAATGATGCAAATGGGAGCGGGAGATGTGAGGGAGTCCAAAGAAGTTACGAAAGTATGTTATGATATATGTTATACTGTTTTCTATCTTTGCATTTATGTTTAAAAACTTTAATAAAATATATATTTTTTAAAAAATAATCTGCCGCTGGCTCATTATGAATGACATCCACAAGTGCCGAAAGTCTACACCAAATGTCCCCAATACACTGTAGCCATCTGCTTGGAGAAACAGATGTTGTTAACAACTTTCAAGTTATCCAAGCGGCACAGGTTTTCTGCAGAGATACTTCCCCATATACTTTCATATACTTCCCCAGAAGAGGAGAACAAGATAGAAGGCAAAATACAGAACCTCAGCTGAACACTGAAGACAAGGAAGAGCACTAAGAGTTTCCATTCCTAAGAATGCTGATGATTAGTTTGTTTGTTTTTTGCCTCTGAATGGAGGACTTCCAAAGAAGTGCTTAGTATCCTGGGTCAATGACTCTGATGATTATCAAATAAAGAAGCACCTTCCCAAAGAAAGCATCAACAGGCTACTGATGTTCAGTGGACCACCACAAGCTACCCGACTTACAAAAACAAAGCAAAGCATGATTAGTTAGTCCTAATCTTGCAAATACCTGCTACAGGGCTGAGCCCAATGAAAGGGATTTTACATTAGACCGACTGGTGCAGGTAGGAAGCCATTAAGTAAATGCATATCAATGCAAAGGAAAGAAGGTGATGATTCTATTATATATATATATATTAATAGTATAAATTGTTTTCAATGGATATGAGCTGCCCTGGGGGCTGAGATTGTTGAAGGCAGGATATAAACATTTTAAATAATAACTAACCACAGACATAAAACTAATCAGAAGCATAAGTATTTGTAGGAAAGTTATGAAGATCACACACTGCAAGCACAACTGTTCATAAGCGGTTGCTGCTGATGCGTAAGGGAAGCAATGGTTTTGAATAACGCCACAGTATAGACCTCAAAGCAAAGCCCCTTAGGAATGAACTAGCCCTGTAACAGTGGGAAGCAGCAGACCTTTCTTTGTGGGGTGGGATGGAGGGGAGATTAGCTAGAAAAGTAAGGATTAATACAAGTGTTACTGAGTATAATTTTAGTGGGGTTTCTTTTTTCAAATATACATGTACTTAGTTTTTCAAGCATCTGCCCTTTCCTTAATAAAACTTATTAACCTGAATTAATATCACAGTGATCTTAAGAACTGTCTGGATCTTGTCACCACCAGCTATCTCTGTAGTCAGCTGATTTTCCAAACAATTTTCTATCTCACCTGGGACCTCCCCAGCCCTTTAAAATCACCTTTTAACATTACTTAGCTTTGCACGTAATATTTTCTACACTGCCCTTCAATTGTCCTATTTTCCCAAATCACTTTGAATTCACTGTGATAAAATTATAGATTTTAATCTATTAAACTCTATTAAAGCTACCTACAGACTCCAGAAGAAGCTTCATTCCAAAATTGTAATGGATTTTAGTAGCAGCAGAAACTTGGATTTGAACCTGGATCTCCCTAGAAATACTCCCAACATTCCAGCCCAGGTGTGGGGAACCTTTGGCCATTCAGAGTTTGCTGAACTATAATTCTCATTAACTCTGGCCACTGGCTATGCTTGGGCAGATGAGAACCATAGTTCAGTAATGTCTGGAGGGCCAAGGGTTCCCATACCTGCTCTAACCACTATACCACATTGGCTTTATATTAGCATATAGGATTTGGGGCCAGCTATCCAGTCTGCCAAATGAAATTTGGAATAGTTTAGAATTAATCCCCCCCCCCATTACGTTCTCATGTAAAAAAACAGGGAAGGAAGAGGAAAAAAGGAGAAGTGAAAGGAGAAGGGGAAAAGAGAAGCAAATAGATGCAATGCTACAGCTGAGCTTCCTATTTCTGAACCACAACAGAATGCTCTAAGAAATGGCCCCCAATAAGTTTCTGCTGAAATGGACATTTCCCGCAGCTGGCTATAACATTTTGTATGGACTTTGATTAAAGATACCTGTTGTCATAGTAATTAGGGGAAGGCTATTCTGACCAATGAAATTTGTTTTAGGGATCCACAAGCTGTCCATGCATTCTGTTATCCAATTATATTACTGAAAAGGTAAAAGTGTCTTGAATTTTGTATTCAGGGTCCAGAATTTGGAGAATCCCTCTGGATCATTTATTCTTGCTGCAGCCTGCAATAAATATGAACTCTTTCCACAATGCTGCTGTCTTTATTTTGCTAAAGAGAACCAGCATATTTCCAGACCCCTTTTGTAGGGTAACAAAAAGAGAACATTTTCTTCCTCCTATTATATTCCATTTGCCGGAGATTGTTTGAAATCTAGGGGTCTAACCCTAGAATAGTAGGAATTTCAAAATCACAGGAAATTTCAGCACATTCAGTGAGACACTGTAAAGGCTACT
This sequence comes from Podarcis erhardii, assembly GCF_964252035.2. Classification (NCBI taxonomy): domain Eukaryota; kingdom Metazoa; phylum Chordata; class Lepidosauria; order Squamata; family Lacertidae; genus Podarcis; species Podarcis erhardii. Next base: position 15,529,194 of record NC_138513.1, on the reverse strand, counting down.
TTGAGAGAGCTGCCCTTTTGCCCATTTTAAGAAGAAGAAGAAGAAGAAGAGTTTGGATTTGATATCCCGCTTTATCACTACCCGAAGGAGTCTCAAAGCGGCTAACAATCTCCTTTCCCTTCCTCCCCCACAACAAACACTCTGTGAGGTGAGTGGGGCTGAGAGACTTCAGAGAAGTGTGACTAGCCCAAGGTCACCCAGCAGCTGCATGTGGAGGAGCGGAGACGCGAACCTGGTTCCCCAGATTATGAGTCTACCGCTCTTAACCACTACACCACACTGGCTCCACACTGGGTTTTAAAGAGTCCTAAACCCATTGTCAACCTTTTGCCTTAGATCATGCACTCCAGAGAAGCACCCTCAGTACCAGATGGTTCTTGCTCATCCTTCAGGGAATGGGTCCCTTCTAAGGAATCATTTCCCCTTCCTCTGAGTAACACCCTCCTTCCCTGAGACCCTCATACTCTGCAAGCAGGGAAGCTATCTTCCTGGTAGTGGTACAAAACTATAACATTCCTGAAGGCCTCATCCACCAACCCTCTGCCTCTCTTAGTTTTTCCTTGTCGGCCACCTCAGCCTCAAAGACATGAACTTGTTCCCAGAGAGTAAGGAGCTTATTGGACTGAGGACACTCAGGCACACCCTCTTAGGGAGATGAAAATCCATTTTCTACTGCTGTTTCTCGTGGGGGGGGTGTGCACGAGTGTGTATGTGTGAAGGTATAAATGAGAGCTCACTCTATTGGAAGTAGTACAGCAGAGTGTGTACAACCTGCAATAAAGAAAAAAGAAAATACTAATCTAGATTTAAAGAAAAGCATGCTGAAAAGTGCAAATAGATAAATAGGTACTGCTGTGGCGGGAAGGTAAACAGCGTTTGCGTGTGCTGCTCTGGTTTCGCCAGAAGTGGCTTAGTCATGCTGGCCACATGACCCAGAAAAACTGTCTGCGGACAAACACTGGCTCCCTCGGCCTGTAAAGCAAGATGAGCGCCACAACCCCAGAGTTGTCTGCGACTGGACTTAGCTGTCAGGGGTCCTTTACCTGTACCTTTTTAGGGTTGCCATATTTCAAACAGTGAGCTTTTTTTATCTATTTTTCTTGGGGAAAATAGGAAAAATGGCACTGCCAACATGGGCTGCTATACATCCAGATTTTCCCAGACATTTGTCCATTTGCCCAATTTCTGCCCAGACACTGCTGCCAACTGCAGTATTCCGGATATGTCCAGGAAAACTCGGATGAATGACAACCCTAGGAAAAGTGTATTGATAGGCACTAGGGATGTCACAAGCATTAGCCAATAGATGCCTGTGACATTTCCACACACCATGAGCAAAACACATTATTAGTTTTGGTAGGGCACCTCACATCTCATAAAAGTGTTTAATAAAATCCACATTTTGTGACTTTTGTTGACATGGTTCAGTACCTACATAATGCAAAATTTCATTGTACATCTGACATATGCAACTTCCATATGTGACATGGCATAAGCAGATAATGAATTCAGGGTATTCCTGTGTCTCCAATATATTTTTAACATGCTGGCAATGGAGAAAGGCTAGGGACAGGGCAGTTTATTCCTGCTTACTCTTGTACATTAAAAGATAGTGCAAGCCCATTAATTTTCATAATCGTATTAAAGGGTAGCAATAAAACTTTTCAGTGACTCAAGGGAAAAGTTGCTTAAGATGGTAAACTGTAATTAAGCAAAACTATTGTACCTGCATTATTATAGCAAATGCCAAGAGTAATCGGAACCTAGGGAGAACCAGTAGGAAGAAAGAACATGCTACCATTAAATGCATTTGCATCATAAACATGCTTTGTCAACATCAGCCTAAAGCAAAGTGTAATCAATTTAATTTCATGTACAATATCAGCTTCCGATGGAAATCAGCCTAGCAGGCTTACAGTTTTTATTCCTCATAGAAAATGTGTTCCCCATCCACCATCATAGCTTCAGTGTTTAGTAATACAGTACGGACATGTTCCCAAAAGTACTTCCCAAAAGAAGTCGTGTACCACATGTTAAAGAGTCACATGAGATAGCAGACTTAAGTTTTCTAAGGAGTATGAAGCTGATTTAGATTGATCCAAATCCCTTCCTCCTTTGTTAACCGGAAATTTGGAGACCCGGAAATTCCCCCACCCTGCTATAAGAACAGTGCTGCTGGAGGAGGAGGGGGAAACCAGTTCTATGCATAAAGCATTATTTTGCTTTGAATACTAGGAAAGGTCAAGAGATTGCACTTGAGAGCACAGGAAAGGCTTCTCTGGGGAATAAAAACTACAGGCACACAATGTTGATTTTCATTGGAAATAAGCTGATGATGCAACCCCATTTAATGGTAGCATGTTCTTTCTTCCTACTGAACTTCCCTAGGCTCAAATTACTCTCGGCATTTGCTATAATGAGGTAGGCACAATAGTTTTGCTTAATTACAGTTTACCATCATAAACAGGTAGGAGAAGTCAGACCCTGCTGAAGGTGATTTGCTGGCATGGGTTGTGATGCTTAACATGGTCACCATTCACCACTGGTGGACTGGAGCTGGCAGGAAGGGAATGACAAGGAAGTCCCTATCTGCACTGCTCTACTGGCTGGCTTGCACGTCCTGTTGTAGTACAGGTGCCTATCAGTGACAGGAAGCCAAGCTAGGAGATTGTAGCTATCAGCAAATGGAAGAGGGGGCGTGTGGAACCCAAGCAAACCTTAAAGGCTTTGTAATCCTCAGTAACTCCCAGTTACGCTAACCTTCTTGCCAGGGACCCAACTATACCATCATAGCCAGCCAGAGGCAAGACAACCACCATCAATGCTCCCATTTTTTTTGCTTACCCTCCAGCCTGCACAGTGGGAAAATCAAGGATCCACATGGGGGTGTTGCTGCTCAGGAACAGCTATTCTACAGTGACTTACACCACTGGTGGATCTAGTTCAGTTCTGTTTACACTTATGGGCAGTGAGTCTTTATGGTTTCATACAGGAATCATTCCCAGCCCTTTCTGGACTCACCAGGAACTGAGTCTAGGATCCGTTGCATGCAATGCATGCACTCTACTTTTGAGTAATGACCCTCCTACTCCATGCATAGTCTGCCTTATGCTCTATATTTCATAGAATCTGTGTGTTGTGTGCATGTTCATGTATGTGTTTATAACTAACGTGAAAGGATTTTATGCTTCCTCCTTGCTTAATTCCTTCACTGGAATTCCTTTTCTCCATCACTGTTAATTCCTTGACCATGTAATACACATGTGGGACTCATCTTTGGCCTTGCTCAATTATTTTGTTTTACGTGTGGATTATTCTCTACTTTTTTATAGCACAACTAGTTAGTAGTCTAGTTCATGTTGTTATCTGTAGTGTCCTGATATAATTTGTGGGTGCCATTACCTGAGGACAGGGGACTTATAACTACTTGCAAAAGTCATACTACATAAATGAATAGCATGTTTTCTGCAGCTCTTGTCCCAGATCCATTCAGACACTGCCCCTGGATCCTTTCCCAGTAACAGAAACTTTTATTTCAACCAGGGGTTCTCCCAATGTCAAGTGATGAAACCCAAAGCACACTTAGGGTTGTGTCATGAAGTGAGCAGATTTCTATAACAGACAGAGCCAGCTCTTCCATTAGTTGATTCAGCCAACTAGTTTTGGGTGTCATGGAAGGGCAGCAAATTGTTGGCAATCTCAGTCATTATTAGTATATTTTTACTGCCAAGGAGGGAAGAGGAGATTGTGAGATTTTGTGCCTCATGAGTTAAAATAACTGTCCTTTGCTGATTTGACAGGGGGAGCCCTTTCCTGTTCCATCTCAGGCAGCAAAAAAATCTTGGTCTGGTGCTGATTTTTATAGAATGGTCCACATTCCTAAACATCTGCAGCACAATTTATATTAGCATTGTGGTAAATTCAGAAACCTAATCAAGTTGTAATCATTCACTGCAATCATTCATTGTTTTAAGACCTACAATATCCCACAATGCAAAACAAGCAAAGGCAACACTAAATAAGAAATTAAATGGTTTTGTGGAACCCTCTGAGGATAAGATAATTCAATGCCTAATATGCACATATTAACAAACAAGGGACTTCCAATGTGCAGCTGTTATTGATTTCTGAAAGCTTATATTGCCATTTACAAAGAATTGTTAAGAAATTTTAAATGTTCAGTCATTTGTTAGTGCTTGCTGAGCACCACTAGTATGCTTGGCACAATATGCTCTATATGAAGAACATTTACATGCACTTAAATACTTACGTCTAGCATTACGATGTGATTACTATTATTAATCTTAGTATCCAAGTAAAATATTGTCTGGACATGGCCGATTACAGCTCTCTTTTGGAAGACTGCCGTAGGGTCTTTGGCTTCTATTTCAACCAGCATTAGCAAAAGCAGAAGGCGTTTAGAGTAATATTTTACAACTATCATTTCAGCAAATGCTACAGAAGTCCTGCCAACAGCTGGGATGCCTCTAAGTTCCCTGGCGCACCCAATCTTTGAGCAAAGGTTCTTTTTTCTGAGTCACCATGATCACACCATTTCTAAGATGCTGTGGACTACAGTTATAAGAATGGATGTGTGCATGTGAGGCTCATGCTTTCTTCTATTCCTCTTATTTTTACAGTTTGAATGGGTTCTAAAGAGTCTTGTTTGTGTATACTACCTCCTCTCTTGGGAATTCCTGTTTCCCTTAGAAAATCAGATACTTGGCTTACTGCCTCTTGCAGTTCTACCTAGGCAAGTTGTGGAGGGTAAAACACTAGTTCTCTTCCTCAGTGTAAGGGGGAGAAATTGTGTGAATGACAGCTGTGTGATATTGTGGGTTGGCTTGTATTGAGGTCACACATCTTTTCAAACATGGGGAAAGGAAGGGGCTCACAAACCTAATTCTATACTACATAAGGGCCTAATTCTGTACTACATAAGGGGCACTGACAACATGTGAGACAGGCAGACATGGGACAGAGAACATAGCAAGAGAAACAGATGAAGCAAGTATCTGACAACCCACTGATTGATTGCAGGACTCAATAATTCTGCTTAGGGTATAAATTCCTACACTGATCAGGTAGCCAATGTTTTTTTGAATGACAACATCAATATGAGACAACTCTTAATGTAGATTCCCATGGTCAAATCTAGTCACTAACTGATCTCTTAGTCATGGCATCTTTCCAAATTTTGGACTATAACTCCCATCAGCTCTTGCTAGCATAGCTACTAGTCAGGGATGATGGCAATGGTAGTACAAATAATCTGAAGATAACCAGCCTAGGGAAGCCCATCCCATAGAAAGCAAGCCACAGACTAAAGGGTCAAGAGACCTGGTATATTTAGCCTATGGAAAAGAAGATTATAAAGGCAGGAGATCACTGATATAAAAAGTAAAAAAATACTAAGGACAAGACCAATGTCCAGTGTTTCCTACTCAGGAATAGGTTAAGCAGCAATGACCTCAAACTGCAGGAAAATGAATTTAAACATTAAGGAAAAACAAAGTGTATTTAGTTCTAGGGGGAAAATCTTAGAATGGCTAAGTTCTTTTTGGAATTGCCTCCCTAGGTTTGAGGATACATTTTGGGGCTCTTGCCTTTTCTTGCCTTCAGGCCTTTTCAACTCTGTAACTTTGAAAAAGTTTCTTCTTTCCTCTGTCCCTTTTTAAGTTGGAGAGAAAGAACAACGAAGATTGTGATATGATAAGCATCATCCTGAAATGTCACTGAAGACTCCTTCAGTGACATTTCAGGGTGATGCTTACCTTATTGCAATCCTCGAATTGCATGAGAGACCATTTCCAAAACCAACCATTTCTACAGCAATTGGGTGCACTTTAATATATCACTCCCATTTTATACTCAGAGAAAGTTGAAGACAATATACAGTACTTCCATTTCAAAAGGTTGTGTGAATGCATATCCAATAGTAGGTTGCAAAAGGTTAAATTTAGAAACTGAGCAATTGAGAGCATCATTGCAAACACTGTTGCGCTTATGTGCACATACATTACAGCTGATGACAGTGTAAACCAAACAATACATTTGCAAAGTCACCTTCTTACGTCAACAGTACTCTCTTTCGGGATAGTTTGCCACCATGTAGCAATGGCAGCTTCAAAGCTAAACACAGTTTTCTTTGTGCACATAGGAAAGATTTGAGGGGATTACAGTTTGTCAGATTCAATGAGGGAGAGGGCAGGATGAGTTTGCAGTAGCTGAGGCAAAGGGCATATGTAGCATAGTACTGCTATGGCCTTATCCCTGGGCTGCTAGAGTTGCCCCATCCATCTCTGTCCATTGCAAGAAGCTGGATATCATGAGACCACCATGCTTGCCAGTGACTTTTATTACATATTTTGAGAAGAAGAAAAAATCCATCTGTTTGCTAATTGCAGTGAGAAAGCATTATTGTCTATCGTATTACAAGCTCAGCCTGTCTTGTAATGAGGAATAGAGAGCTCCTTCCGCCAGTGCTTACTTTCCCCAACAACAATAGACATAATTAACAGCAAAGCAGACAAGATTAATTCCACCCTGTGTTAATCCAGCTCCATTCGGATTGGCTCCCTTGATTAACTGCATATGGAAATAAGGGCAGTAAGATGTCAGGAAACCTCCAAAGATTTGACAGGCTCACTAGGAGACTCCCTCAGAGGGAGCGTGTGGAAAGATAAGGAGTGCAAAAGGTGGCGGTTTCAAAGCCTTATTAAAATGCTTTAAAACATAAATAAATTAAACCATTAACAGCTAAGATTCCAGTACAACAAATCTATGTAAGTTTGTAAGATCATACATCCTACTGAAATCCTGCAACAGTAGCATAAGCCAAAGATAAAACGTGAAACTTTAACTGACAATTAACTTTGTGGATCAGATTCCCCCCGCAGTGGTCTAAATGTTTCTTTTGTACTTCTAGTTTTAATCTCTGTTCACAGTAAATGTTATTTATTAAACGCCTGTCTGCCTCAGATGTTCCATTTGCCTTCCATACACACAAAAAAGCAATAAAACCAATTAACTTCCCATTAAAAGATAACCACCCCAAAACCATGCTAATAAAATGCCAAATCACATTTTAAAAACATACAGATTAAGCTCCCGTCGTCTTGTGATATCAGCCTCTATTCAACAGGTCAAACCATGTGCGCTTTTAATGCAGTACAAGCATAATTATAGCTTGATAATGCTTCTTAAAGACACATTACAAGTAATCAACACTACTAACATTGGGAGGTGTTGAATATATTAGCTTGACCCTCCAGTGTTTCTACTCATACCCTGGCTCTATCTATTGCCCTGTTCATTACCCCAGCCTGTGGAAGACTTCCTCTGACATCCGTCTACATCAGGGATAAGGAACCTGAGGACCAGGGCCTGAGTGCAACCCTCTAGGCTTCTCTTTCTGGTTTCCCTGCAACATAATGCTCCTATATTCACAATTATATGCCTAGTTGGAGCTTTGGTTCCTCTAGTTTGGTATTGCCAAAGGTGGGGGATCTATGGTTTTTCAGATGTTGCTGGATTCCAACTCCCATCATCCCTGATCACTGGCGGGAGTTGATGAGAGTTGGAGTCCGACAACATCTGGAGGGCCATAGACTTCCCATCCCTGTTGTTTCTTGACCAGCAGTGGCTCTCTAGGGTTTCAAACAGGAGCCTTTCCCAGGAGTCCTCCCTGTGAATATGCCAGGGATTGAAACTGGAACTTCCTCCAAGCAAAACAATTTCTCACCCACTGACCTACAGCCCTTCCAGAGCTTATCAGCTTGAGGACTCCAACACATATTTTGGGGGGGGGAGGGGGGAGTGCCCAGGCATCATGCATCAATGTTTTTAAATACTTTTTGTGGAGAATAATGTGGACACATACGCTTCAATAGTACTGTTCTATGTCAAAAGCTGCATTGATGTCGTTACTACCACCAAACAAATACGGGTGTTTCCTAACAACAAGCCCTGGCTAAACAGGGATGTGTATCTTCTGTTAAAGGCAAGGAATGCTGCTTTTCACTCTGGCGATGCGCAACAGTATAGAGAAGCTAGAGCCAAACTGAAAAAGGGCATTAGGGATGCCAAAGCTATGTACTGCCGGAGGATCGAAAAGCATTTTGAGAGCTCCGACCCTCGTCGTGTATGGCAAGGCCTGCGACAAATTACAGGGCAAAATATTAAAAACGAACTGGCTAACAGCAGTGCACACCTGGCTGATCAGCTGAATCAATTCTTCAGTCGTTTTGAGGTGGGAACTGGAACCACCGTCACTACAGCATTGGCTACCAGCACATCATCAGAAACTATTACTGATAAACAACCACTTTTATTACAGACCTCCGACGTACAACGTGCTTTTCGGAGCATTAATATTAGGAAGGCAGCTGGACCGGATGGAATTATGGGACGAGTTATTAGGGACTGTGCTGCAGAATTAGCTGGTGTATTTACGGACATTTTTAATCTATCCCTGTTGCAGGGTTCTGTCCCTACCTGCCTGAAGACATCGATTATAGTGCCAGTCCCTAAACAGTCAGTGGTGGTATCTCTCAATGACTACAGACCAATAGCCCTAACATCTGTCGTTATGAAATGCTTTGAGAGATTGGTGCTAGATTATATTAAGGCTGGTCTTCCATCCACTCTAGACCCGTTCCAGTTTGCATACAGAAGAAATAGATCTACTGATGATGCTATTTCCATCGCTGTCCATACTGTACTGAGTCATCTAGAACGACAGGGAACCTACGCAAGGCTGCTGTTTGTGGACTACAGTTCTGCTTTTAATACAATTCTACCAGACAGGTTATTCCTTAAAATGACCAATTTGGGTATACATCAGAAGATCTGTTTGTGGGTAAGGAATTTCCTGACCGATAGGCCGCAGACAGTGAGAATGGGACCTTACTATTCTTCTACTCTAGTATTAAGCACAGGAGCCCCTCAGGGGTGTGTGTTAAGCCCCTTTCTCTATTCCCTGTACACATTTGACTGCACCCCACTGTATAAGTCCAACACAATCATCAAATTTGCGGATGATACAACAGTGGTGGGGCTCATTAGTGAGAATGATGAGGCTGCTTATAGGAAAGAAGTACAGGGGTTAATTCAATGGTGTAAAGAAAATAATCTTATGCTTAACACCAAAAAAACCAAAGAACTCATAATTGATTTTAGGAGAAAGAAAAGTGTATTTTTACCATTGCACATAAATGGCGAGGAGGTGGAGAGGGTTGGTAGTTTTAAATACCTGGGCACTTACATCTCTGAGGACCTCTCATGGACTGCAAATATTAATATGGTTGTGAGGAAGGTGCAGGGGAGGTTGTATTTCCTGAGAATGCTCAGAGGATTGAATCTATCTCAGCACCTACTTCTGTCCTATTATCATAGTACCATTGAGAGTGTCTTAACCTATAGTATATTATCGTGGTATGGGAGCAGCTCTGGAATGGATAAAAAAGCTTTACAGAGAATAATTAAAATTGCCCAGAATGTTATTGGGCTCCAACTACCAACCCTGGATGAGATCTTCACGTCTCGCAGCTTGAAGAAGTCACACAATATCCTGAGAGATCCCACCCATCCTGCTCACAACCTCTTTGAACTGTTGCCTTCGGGCAGAAGATACAGGACAATGAAAACACGAACCACACGCCTTCTGAATAGTTTCTATCCAAGAGCTCTGATTGCACTAAATAATGATCTCAGGGCCAGTTGTAAGAAATAGCAAGCAGTGAGTAGTAAGGAATGAGATAGGTTTTAGGTTATGCTATGCTTCTAATAGGTTGTGTTATATTCTGGATTATGTATGTTTTAATAGATTATGTCTTAATAGGATGAGAGTGTTGGAGATACGTGCAAATGTGTATGTGAATCCGGTCTTGGGTGTTTGATTTTCGTTGTTGTGTATACTGTGTATATACGGACAATGACAATAAATTTATCTAATCTAATCTAATCTAATCTAATCTAATCTAAAAATCTAATCTAATCTAATCTAATCTAATCTAATCTAAATAAACAATCAAACTGAGGAGGCAGTATCACAGAGCAGTTTCATTCATATATATATATATATATGAGAACCTTTTCATCAGCCAGTCTCTGCCACCCACCCCTTTATACCTTCCATGCAAATATGACTCTCTTCCCATGTTTACACACACAAAAAGGCGTTCTGTGTGGCCAAGGATCCCAGTCCACCAGTAGTTGCTCCATTCCTCAGAACTGAACCAAGTAGATGAATACTTCCTCATTAAATGTTCAGGTTGTTTCCCATTATTTTTAATGAGTGGGAGAGTCAGGAGTTGAAGTCAAAGTTCATTAGAAACCTATCTGAAAAGATTATATCCTAACACCTTCCCAAAATTTGGAATGGGGTGTGCATTATTAGATTATTATTAAGTCCTGTGACACAAATGTTGCATTTATGTCAGTAGAAATGGTGGAGGGGTTGACAGATAATTGTATTTTTCCCCCTATTCAAATTATTTCTAAAGCAATTTCTCTCTCTCTCTCTTTCACACACACACACACACACACACACCCCTTCCTTCCTTCCTTCCTTCCTTCCCATTCCCACTTAAGCTCTCTTGTTGAATTTGTCTGTAGCTCAAATCAGATAATTATAATTCAAAGTTATAGATTTTTGGTAGGCCTTTGTAGGCAGCCAAAATTTGTGCTCACCATTGGTTCCATCCAATTCACAGCATTTTGTCTGTGCCATCATGCTAAATGCCATAGGCTTGGCCAAAGGCCTCCAGCACTGAACCTCAAAGAGCCTCAAAAAGAGTAATAAGTTTTGCTCTCTGTGGCTCAGTGCAACTTCAAGAATGATTCACTGTTGTTTATTGTTCAGCTTTAAACTTTATATATATATTGTTTGTTTGTTTGTTTGTTTGTTTTATTTAAAAGCATGTATAAACCACTTAACACTTTAAAAATCTCTACACGGTGTTCTATTTATATTGATTTGTTATATATTTCCGCAAGTTAGCTTGGGTCACTTTTAGAGGAAGGCACACTAAGAAATCGAATAAACAAGGCTGTCATTGGGGAATATCACAAGTCAAGAAACGAACTGCCTAATTCTTCTTAAATATCAGTCAAACAGAAAGTTTATCCTGTAACATCCATTAACTTCATCAGCTTAGGGACAAACATGAAGGGAATAAAGCTACACGGCACCACAGTACACTTTCAGGTGTCAAAAGAAAAAGCTTTTTGGGAATGGGAAATGTGCAGGTTTCATTGATTTCTGAAAACCTGAAGAACAAGCTTATTATCCTCAGATTCTTAAAACTATCAAGCCAGTCAACAGAAGGTGTAATACGCCATCTCTTGATTCATTGTTTAGGAATGTGGACCAAGCTCAAGAATTTCCCTGGTAAATGTCTTTTTCCTAAAGATAAAGACCGCTTTTCACACTGAGGAAAAGCCATCACAGGTAATTCAATTAAAGGTACTTCAATAATAGTAACAATAATAATTAATATGACAGTTTGGTTTTCAAAATGAATCACCACTTTCTAATAATTTTAACATCAAATCTCTCTTCTAATGAGTATGACATTTTCTATAGAAATGAGGCAAATTAAAACATTGTTTTGGGCACCACTTGTAGAAATGTCCTAAAATGTTCATTTTCATCTCTCTCTCTCTCTCTCTCTCTCTCTCTCTCTCTCTCTCTCTCTCTCTCATATGCACATACACACTAGCTCATTTAAGAAATATCCATTTTATTTAGGACAAAAAGCCACCTAAAACTAGGGATTTCTAGGAACTACTGTTGAATTGTTACCCAGTAAGAATAATATAGAATTGTCTTGGGAATGTAGAGTGTGGGGGAAAGAGCACTGCCAAATGTATATGTAGCAATTTAGACAGCAAATGTGTTGCTTGAGTTTTAGCAGTCTTAAACACAGTGAGGAGCTTAACCTTATCTCCCAGTGCCACTGCCTTCCTTCAGTAATTGATGCTTGGAGACCCCAATTTCATATAAACCAGGCCACTATGTTATTGTATACAGCAATCTTACTGCTAGCAGAGGCAGGAAACTGTACTGAACCCAGATCAATAGACATGTCAACAGTAAGCTGCTTAATCTAATTCTGCCTATCTCATCTTGGAGCACAGAGTTTGCAATTTTACTGCAGAGGTCCCCTCTGGCAGGAAAGGGTTTGGAAAGTTTACTTTTAAGAAGTTGATGGGCGATATGCTTATCCTCCAGGCCCTTGACTGGCCATTCTAAATGTTTTATAAATGGCAGTAATGTAAACAAGGCACTTCCAAGTACTTTTAGTTATAAAAGCATCAAGGGCGATGAGCTTAGAAATGCGACTTTTAACACTACCAGCCAGTTGCAGGTCACAGAAAACTGGTTTTGTACAGAGACACCAAGTTAAAATAAACTGTGACAATCACAACAGTTTTCTCTCTCCTCTCTCCCCTGCTCTCGAGGCATCGTGCCTCATTGTAAACACTTCTCCTTGACGAATTACACTTAACTTGCTTCTGTTTTTAAGGCAAATATCAGCATATGCCTAGTATATTTTTATAAATGCCATAGAAATAGTACTGAATCATAACCGCTGAGCAGAGCTTATTTTTGTTAGGTTTGCACATGTGTAGGCTGCACTCAGAAGTTGGGGCTAATGTGTTGAAGTGAAGAACAGAGTAAACTGATGTGGTTCTGCCTTTCTCCATTTGCTTATCCCCCATGACCATGCAGTCTAAACAGACCTAGGGGAAATAATTTGTGATTCCTCTGTTTGTGCTTGCTGTGCAGGGGCAACACCATAAAAAATAATAATTTGGGGGAGTGAATGGGTAACAAAGACCATTAGGGGAGCAAGGACACCCACCCACACCTGGTTTATGCATAATGCTAAGCCCAACTATGGCTGCATGGATGAGCAAGTGTGCTGATAAATATTTGGAAAACTGACCACTTTGCTCCCCTTTCAATCCTGCAGCTGTCAGGCTTCCGACAGCTAATTCCTGGTTTGATTTTAGCACTATGTGCAAACCAGGGTTTGTGGTTTGTCTCACTCCAAACAAACCACAAGATTTCTTCTCAGCGTACTGCTTATTTGTTTGGGGAAGACAAACCATGAGCCCAGGTTTGCACATAATGATTGCTTGTGTAGGCTAAACCATAGTTTGGTTTAACGTTATGTGTAAACTAAGCCTATGACTGAATGCCTGGGAAGCAGGAAATTTTATTGGGATGTGTGTGATGTTGGGGAATGTTAGCTGCCTTTGTTGTGTTTTGGGAGTCAACCCTTTTCTCTCTATACAATATGAAGCAGATATTCATTTGCAATCCCCACCCCCTTTATATTTCCAGGAGATTAACAGCTCTTCCCCACAACCCTAAAAATTGGGACTTTCCAGCACATCGCATCATGGTTCCTCAGAAATAATAGCCATGTCAAGCAGCATCCAGCAGCAGCATAGACAATGTTTGCAAGGGAAAACGTGGGGCAAGCAATTCTCTGAACACACAGGAAGGTGAAGGCTGTGACTTGGTTTCTCATGGAATAGAAAGGCAAAAAATGATGTTTTTGAGAACATGTAGTGCATATTTTAGTCATCCTAAAGAAACATACTGTTCTTATTCACAAGTAAATAGGAAACTGTGGGGCCCTTTCAGGTTGAGGAGGACACAAAATAATTTTATGGTGAGAGGGGAGATTCAAAGCCCTGTTGCTTGATATATTTAAGATTAAATTGCATACTTATTTAAGAGCATGTGTGGTTCCAATTTTATATTTCATAGTAGCCAGAATATGTGGTATGAAACACAGGGTTGAGACTCCCTCTTCTCCCTAAAATGGAAGCTCCTCTTTCTAATTTTCAGAAGATATCCATTGCCTCCTCTTATTATACTTTGTCAACATGTACGTAGTTGGAGAGAAAAAATGAAGGCGGCTTTTTTTATGTGATTTCTTTTGCAAGTCTGCACTTGCACTTGTATAATTGTTTTAGGAAACATGCAGGAGGGATTTATAATAATATAGATACTGCATTATAATGCAGGTCTACCTTAGCCAGCTCATTGCCACCCACTCTATCCCTTGGGGCAGGGGGATGACTCAGCTGAATATCTGGATGGATTTGACACACATAATGTGGGCTTCATTCCAAATAATCCTTTGCACCCCCTTGAGCAATGGCCCTCTCATAATAGAGGCATATGTCAGCGATGTTCCAGCAACACACACACACATATATTCACCATTCTTTGGCAAGTGTTCATGGCCTCAAAATGCCTGGGGATTTTTAATTTAATATGGAGCAAATCCAAATTGTGTTTCTTCCCTAAAGGGTTCAAGGTTCCAGACAATTTTGAGGGACAAGTGCCACGGCTGACCAAGGCAGAAACTATTCGATTGCCATTTGCTCTGAAAATAGAATTAATGGCTTCAGTCCATAACAAACCTTTAAAATGCTTTGACAGTTACTTTATCACTGGAGAACAAGTGTAAACTTGTTTAGAGAGAAAGGATGGTGCTATGCTTAAGGCAATGGGCTTGAAATGAAAGAGAACTAGCTGCAGCACTGAGATTATGGGCTACTTCTCACTTCCCCGTTTGTACAGAATTATAGAACTGTAGAGTTGGAAGGGAGCTCAAAGGTCATCTAGTCCAAAGCCCTGCAATGCAGGAATCTCAACTAAAGCACCCATAACAGATGGCCATCCAATCTTTAATTTAAAAACCTCCAACAAAGCAGAAAGAGCAGACAGACAGATGATAGATAGATACATAGACAGATGATAGATAGATGATAGATAGATTAGATAGATAGATAGATAGAAGATAGATAAATGATATAACTTCTATTTTACAGGCCTGCTGCAAAACCTACCAGGAAAGTCAATTTAGTCAAACAATGCTGCTTCTAGTACATTCCACATTCTGTTATGGAAAACCAGAGTAATGGCTTCAATGTAGTTTGGAGCCAATCCAAAGAGCCCCTTTGTACACCCAACATGATAATGCACAGGCAGAGGGAGGGTTTTAGCTGTCTTTCCCAAACTTCCTTTCCTGCACTACATTTTAAAATCCCTAGGCTTTTAACAGCTGTTTGTGTAGAGTGTGCTTATCACGAGACACAGGGGGTGAAGGGGGAAAGGACCTTGCTGTGCATATGGACTTCTCTTTTTATATTTTTAGAGTGGTGTAACATCTAAAGTCCAGTGAGAACATGCACATACACAAATGTCGTGGGAGCTCTCTCTCTTCCTCTGCGTACGTATACAATAAGGAACATGATAGCTTGCTGAGCTTAGAAGGTATTTATTGCAAGGAAGCCCTGTTATTGTTCAATTAAAACACACACACAAATATGCTATGAATACTTTAGGGTTGTTTTCACACTGAACCCTAGTGACTGAGGGTTCAGCCAATTTGTGTTGCTACGTAATGTAATCATAGGGAGGAGCAGGGAAGAAAGAACAGCGTAAATTACAACTCTGCAGCTCTTAGCAGTTCATGTAACTGAACCTGATGGCACGCCAGATGAACTGGGGGTATGGACTGGGTCAGGAAAGGAAATATGATAACAACAGGGTTGCCTCGAGCTGACCTAGTATATAACATGGGTCAGTTAGAACCCACGGAATTAAATTACCCGACCCACCGATGGACTGCTTTGTTGACGTGTCCCACTGATTCCTATTGAGCATGCAAATACAAATCAGCTGGTCCCAGGGTACTAAGGATGCACACATTTTATGTATCTTACATTTTGCCTACATCAAATGGCTTGTTTAAACAGACAGAAAGTGTTCAGTGAGAAGTAACTCAGGCTCTTTCCAGCCAAAATGTTCTTATCTGTTGAGTCTCCCTTCTCACTGCAGACACTGTGTATATATGCAATATGGAGCCAGATGGAGCAAAGGTCTGGCAAAATATAAGGTATGCTCCTAAGCTTCAACAACTGCTCAAGGGTGCCAAGTGCTGAAGTTGACACTGCATTCTGAGCGTATATATTTCATATCCTTTGTTCTGGGGAAGAGCAATTGATCAGTGATACAGCATCTGCTTTCCAATTCAATCCCTGGTATTTCCAGGTAGGACTGGAAGGGAATCTCTGCCTTAATTCCTAGGGATCTGCTGCCAGTCAGTGTGGACAATACAAAGTGAGATGGACCAATGGTCTGACTCGGTCTAAGGCAGCTTCCTATGTTTCCTTACTGCTTGACTGGAAATAAATGTGTATGCCAATTTTCTCCCACATTGCTCTTTTCCAGACTATTTAAGTGACAGGTAGCCCTTCTATAAGTTTCACGTGATGCTTCTCCAGGCTCCACTTGTGCTTTCCCCCCTTTGCCTGTATTTATTTCTTTCTGCTTGCCAGCGAATGGGAGAATATTTCTGGTATGTTTCCCAACCAATGGGAGATTTCCCATTAATTCACACCATCCTCTTGTCCATGTTAAGAGAATGTATGTACACAGGAGTGACTTAAAGTGTCAGACACTCAAATTGAAAAACAGCTTTTGGTTTTAATCTTTTCCCTCTACCAGATGCTTCATTTTGCTTGTAGCTGAACTGAGATGAATGGTTTGCAAATTAAACGAAACATTTTTATGATTCACTTCAGTAGCTGGATCTTTTTTTATATAAAAAAAATATGCAAGGTTAAAAGTGACTGGCAAACCTTTTAAGGTTATTGAAACTAAATTATTAACGCTGTGTTTCACCTTTCTTTTGTCCTCCTCCTGGCATTCTCCCTGATTACTTGCCGCAACTCCCTCCTACAAGTTGTAAATCAAATGAAAAATCTTTAGGAGTACAAAAACATCTGATTAAAATTTTTATCCGTAGGGGAACTGCAGATATGAAGAGAAACCACATTGTGCATTTTATACATTTGAAACTTCTGACACTCTCCCTCTCCCTCTTTTTCCTTTTATAGGAGGGGGGGGTGTGCGGAGTGAAAATTGAGCACTTTCATCTTGGTGAGTAACAAGAGAGAAGTTTCTCACCTTTAAATCCCATTTGCAACCTTCAAAACAACTTTGAAATTTCCATCTAGTGCATGACTGCACTTGGCACGTCATCCCTCCTGTGTGGCATGACACAGAATTATGTTGGATAATGCACAGGATAAAAAGTTGCTTTCCATATTTTAAATCTGAACAATCCACAGGTGCAATGAGATCATCTAGCAACATGTGGGCTGCTAAATGGAATCCTGAAACAGTCCATGACAAGCCATTCTCCAATAATATAAAATAAATCTATTATTCCTTTTACATTTGAATGCTTTCTTGAACAAAACAACTTGTGTTCTTTTTTAAATGTGAGGAAATCAATGACCCTGTCTAGAGGCACAACCGTGGATTATTTTGCATGCTTTCCTTACCCAGAAAGAGATTTCTATTTGTCTTTCTATACTTGTTTCTTCTCTGAAATTCTGAAAGCAAGTTTCCTGCAAACAACGTCCTGTACCTACTAGGCCATGGTGGCTGGTATCCAAGAAAATAACAACCCTGTAGAGGAGGGGTAGGGAGCTTTTTCTGGCTGAAGGGCTGGATTTTTATCTCCCCCACCCCATGGGTCATTGTTTTTGTTTGTTTTTTATGTGCATTGTCTCTTTTTTGCATGCAGTTATAATTGTTCCTTAGCTTCCTACATATCTGCCAACCTTTCCCAGCCTATCTGAAGGTAGTGTACAGACAAGTATGCTCTAACACAGTGGTTCCCATCCATCGACCACTTGAAGATTACTGAGGTTTTGGTGGACAATTAATACTTTTTCCAGTTGTAGAAATTGTTATATGCTGTACTAGACACTACCAAGGATCCCAGTTTGGGAATCCTTGTTGTAATGTAAATGCATGCTCTAAAGGCAGGGAAATTTTCAATTCAAGTGCAAAGACAGTAGCCAAGCCACCTTAAAATTATAACAGGACCCCCCCCCTCTCTTCAAAAGCTTCATTTCTAGTACAGAATGGCAGAACCGGCAGCAGTTGAAAGCAGTTCTCGGACTCCTGTTCCCAGAACAATGTAGGCAGCATAAGTGATGGGCAGGGACAGAGTAACAAAAAACAAAATATTTGTGCCCTTTGCCACTTGATGGATTTATTTCAAAACAAAGGTACATTGAACAACATGGGATCCACTTGGTCCACATTTCTATTCATTCTGAAATGAATGCATACTCCCTTATTCCACTGCTAAATCAAACTCCGTACTCCAACATTCCTCCAAAATGGTGGCTTCTAGGCATTCTGGATTACAACAGCTGTCATTTCTGACTATTGGTTATGCTGGTTGGTGTTGATGGGAGTTGGAGTCCAAAATATCTAGAGAGCACAAGGTGGGGAAATGATGTTCTATTCATTGGAGACACATAATAAGTAGATCCTGCAGTCCTTACTGTATGTGTACATGAGTGTGTCCAGTACAGGCAACCATCAATTTATTCATGTCCAACTGACATGTAATCGTGCACAGGTGCACAGTGCTAAACTCAGAAGTCACTAAAAGGCTGGAACAGGGGCAGGACAGAATGCTTGATGGGATCCCCACTGATGTGGGGGGGGGTGTATGGAGCATAACCCCTGGGAATTGCCTGTACGTAGTTGCTAGACTTCATTACACAGGTTTATTAAGATATGCTCAGATCTTCCATTTTTTTTGAGATTTGCCATCTCTGTCTGTCTGAAATTTAAAATGTGGATGGCAGGAAATCCCAAAGAGTGTGTACCTCAACTTACACATCACCAAAAAAGAGGACAAAAGAGAACATATTTGAATCTACTAATTTCTATGTACAGATGCAAATTAAGTTATAATCACTGTAATTTAACAGAAATACATCTCGCCATAGTGAGAGTGACTGTGACCCATGGGCTTGCTCAGACTATTGTCCAGATGCTAACTTTTGATGAGCAACTTCAAGGACCTTGCTCTCCTATCTTATGGTTCATGTATTTTAATTATGGGTAGTTCTATTTTTACAATCTGTTTGTGACTTTGGTATTCCTCCACAAAATGAAAGGTAGTATTTAAATAACAACAAACAACTTTAAACTGGGTTTGGACCAGACCAGTCCAAAACTTACAAATAGAGGATACCTTCAAACAGAGGGCTGTAAAGTAAGCCACATGGGCATCCAACAAGAAGAAAATTAAAAATGTGCCTTGAAAAAGGAGACCAGCATGTTGAATGCATTCACCAGTCTTATTGGCATGGGGAGGACTGTCACAATATTGTCACTACCCTTTTCAGCTAATACTATCACCAGTGATACCATCCCAAAGAATAGTAAGGAAACTGGGCTTTTGTGACACATCCTGAATGTAGCTGATATGCACAGAGTATCCCATAAGCATCACCATTGACTAGAGGGTACAATCCTATTCCCTAAGACCTGAGTAGCTGGGCAAAGGGAAGGGTGAAATGTCAGGAGACAAAATTAGTTGTGTTATCTTGCAGTTGCAAGGAGGATAACTGCCAGTTGTACTGGAAGCTGATTGGAAAAATATGCATGTATCTTTTACAGAGCGTGTTTCTAATTTTAATCCAGAAAAAATGTGCCTCAGGTGTGGTCTGGGAAACATTATTCTAAAGTCTGAATATGGGAAAGAGAATGATGTTAATGGTCTTACAAGCTTTTTACCAAGTATTTAAAAAATGGAGCATCCTTCCGGATAAATGAGTTATGCAGAACATTTTGGCCAGGGCAGGTCACTTGAGAAACATTTTTATGTGGGAAACTTTGCTTCGGGAGACTAGAACACATTCTTGGAACAGTACTTCATTGTTCCCTTTCAGTCTTTATTTTGCCTGAAGATTATTTACTTGTTAATGCCCTGACCTTGACTTCTGTGCTACTGCTCCTACAACTAATGCAATATCCTCAGACAATAGCAACTATTGCTAGGCTCTTCCAGTGATGCCACTGAACTCATTAAAGGTATAGAGTTGGTGCTTTGACCCTTGGGACACACACACACGCATTTATACAATGGCCCTTGTTGATAAGTTGAGTAAATAAATAGAAAATGTTTTCATATGAATATAAAAATAGTACTTGAAAGGACTTGGCAGTGCTAAGGTAATTGCCAACAGGTATGTTGTGCTGAGATAAGAGGGCATTTGGTAATATCAATTACATAGATTTTTGGAAGTCTAATTCTCAAAGCAATTCATGTAACAGGCACACATATTTCAGTTGCCATTTTTTAAGAAGCGTATATCATTATAGATGTGTGTATTGACATGCGTGTGCGTATGCACATGCACACACACACACAGGGTTGGCCCCAAGACATTTCGCAGCCAGAAACAAAGGACAAAATGTCTCATACATACATTTCATGTGTACAGAAACTGACTAGGCTGACATTTAATCTAATTTCTACACTGGAAATGGGGCACCATCTCCACCATACCACAGTACACCAAAGAGTAGGGAAGCGTAAAAGCATATACTGTGATAAAGTGTGCATTCAAGTGCATATATTGGTGGGGGGAAAATACAACAATCCATCATGTTAGGGAAGGACCCTGACCATTAGGTCGACTCGTAACTGACTCTGGGGTTGCGGCGCTCATCTCGCTTTATTGGTCGAGGGAGCTGGCGTACAGCTTCCGGGTCATGTGGCCAGCATGACTAAGCCGCTTTTGGTGAACCAGAGCAGCACACAGAAACGCCGTTTACCTTTCCACCGGAGTGGTACCTATTTATCTACTTGTACTTTGACATGCTTTCGATGTGCTAGGTTGCCAGGAGCAGGGACCGAGCAACGGGAGCTCACCCCGTCGCGGGGATTCGAACCGCCGACCATCTGATCGGCAAGTCCTAGGCTCTGTGGTTTAACCCACAGCGCCAGCCGCGTCCCTTAAGTGTGTATGTTATTGCAGCCCAAATGTCCTTCTGATTAATAGGCATTCAATATTTCACATACAGTGCTTTGAGTCAGGGTCTCAATTGCAACTAAGGCATACTTTCAGAGAAATAGCAAATAAGGTGATGAAACTGCCTTTCTAGGAAGAGTGGCATCATATGATTGAATAAAGCCTCATGCCCATTGAAAATCAGATGGCATAGAGTCTCTTAAGATTTCTCCTAATATGATAATTTTGCCTGTGATATTATAGTTTCACAGTACACCAAAGAGTAGGGAAGGGTAAAAGCATATACTGTGGTAAAGTGTGCATTCAAGTGCATATATTGGTGGGGAAAAAATACAACAATCCAACATGTTAGGGAAGGACCCTGACCATTAGGTCCACTCATAACAGACTCTGGGGTTGTGGCACTCATCTCGCTTTATTGGCCGAGGGAGCCGGCGTAGAGCTTCCGGGTCATGTGGCCAGCATGACTAAGCCGCTTCTGGCGAACCAGAGCAGTGCACGGAAACGCCGTTTACCTCAGAAGCAAGCCCCACCAACCTCAATAATAAGTATGTATGGTAAGGTAAAGGGACCCCTGACCATTAGGTCTAGTCGTGGCCGACTCTGGGGTTGCGGCACTCATCTTGCTTTATTGGCCGAGGGAGCCGGCATACAGCTTCCGGGTCATGTGGCCAGCATGGCTAAGCCACTTCTGGCGAACCAGAGCAGTGCACGGAAACGCCGTTTACCTTCCCGCCGGAGCAGTACCTATTTATCTACTTGCACTTTGACATGCTTTCGAACTGCTAGGTTGGCAGGAGCTGGGACCGAGCAACGGGAGCTCACCCTGTCGCGGGGATTCAAACCGCCAACCATCTGATCGGCAAGTCCTAGGCTCTGTGGTTTAACCCACAGCGCCACCCGCATCCCGCGTTAGGGAAAGGTGCATGCAAATATGTGTCTATTAGCAGAAATGCACACTAAAATGCTGACGAATCTTCATAATGCCTTTTTTAAATAGTAAAACTGCAGACTGATGGGGAGATGCAGAGGACTAAACTTAAAGCTGGAAAGATGAAAAACTGAGAGAAATGGAAATTGGCAGATTTTCTTTTACACATTTCTTAGCTGGAGAACAGCATTGCAAAATTCAGAGAATTTTGATGGATAGTTTTGCTTCAGTTCTTACATTGTTCCAGAAACTGTGAATTTGGCAGGTTTGCCTTTAACTGCAAAATGAATAGAATTTCCCACCTGAGATACACACAGTAGTTAAGCAGGTACAGGAACTATGGTACAGTGGTACCTCAGGTTAAGAACTTAATTTGTTCTGAAGGTCCGTTCTTAACCTGAAACTGTTCTTAACCTGAGGTACCACTTTAGCTAATGGGGCCTCCTGCTGCCGCTGCGCTGCCAGAGCACGATTTCTGTTCTCAACCTGAAGCAAAGTTCTTAACCCAAGGTACTATTTCTGGGTTAGTGGAGTCTGTAACCTCAAGTGTCTGTAACCTGAAGCATCTGTAACCCGAGGTACCACTGTACAGACAGCTCTGTCATCCAGCAGAAAGGAACACCTGAAAGGACTCAGAAGAAACTGCTTGGGTGGGGTGGTTCTGCCACTACCCCCCAGCACTTACTGCCTGAGATGGTTGCCACACTGGCTAATGGTAGGGGCAGTCCTATGTCTCCCTGTTTAAGCATAGCTCAAAAGAAAAGCTCCCGCTAATAGATAGTATTTGGTATTTTTATATATTAGCTTATTGCAATGAATGCAACTAAGGCTCGTGGTAATAGGTAGCTGTTAATTATGTTATATGGCATGAATGGACACTTCTTTTTAATAAGTATTCAGCGACACATGTTGTACTTCTGCATGTATTCAAACACACCAATCTCTGCCAATACTGGATAAACACCTTAAAAAAAAAATATCTTCACAGCTTATTACTCACCCTCCCACTTAGCATATGCTGTCAAATTTTATCACAAAGTTTTTGCCCTAAATTGCACGTATTTGTTTAATAAAACATGGATATGAATATTGAAAGTTTCTGCAATTGTTGGAGTAGTTTATTGTTGTTGTTTTTTTAAAAAAACCCATTCCCAGAGAATGGATAATAAAGCTGTCAAGATAACATTCCCACACTGTAGTCTCCACCTTTGTGTACTAATACTCATACGGTTTGAGCCAAATCTATCAAATCTCACCATGAGATATGAACATCTAAAATTCATCATGACCTCCTTGCCTCATCCTAACTTTCTGTCCTTTATTTCTACGTATCTACCTGTGATCATTGCACCTTCAGCCTCAATCAGCCAATAGCCTCCACTGCCTTAAAAGGTAAAGGTAAAGGGACCCCTGACCGTTAAGTCCAGTCGTGGACAACTCTGGGGTTGCAGCGCTCATCTCGCTTTACTGGCTGAGGGAGCCGGCATTTGTCCACAGGCAGCTTCTGGGTCATGTGGCCAGCATGACTAAGCCACTTCTGGCGAACCAGAGCTGCACACGGAAACACCATTTACCTTCCCGCTGGAGCAGTACCTATTTATCTTCTTGCACCTGACGTGCTTTCGAACTGCTAGGTGGCAGGAACAGGGACCGAACAATGGGAGCTCACCCCGTCACGGGAATTTGAACTGCTGACCTTCTGATGAGCAACTCCTAGGCTCTGTGGTTTAGACCACAGCGCCACTCACATCTCCTGCCTTAAAGGGTAAAGGTAAAGGGACCCTTGACCGTTAAGTCCAGTCGCAGACAACTCTGGGGTTGTGGCGCTGTATACATTAGGTATGTATTGACCAGATGCTGAGATCAAATCTCCCAAATTTTGCATGCTAATATTAACCCTATTGAAGCTCTTGGTACATACATATCTGACTTATGAAAATATGGATGTGTTTAAAAACCCTCAACCACAGATGACAAATTAGCTTCCTCTACTGGGGTTTCTTCCTTTTGAACCAGATAATAAAAAGTGAGGATCATAAGAGTCATAGATATATAGAGTTGGAAGGAACCACGAGGATCACCCAGTCCAACTCCCTGCAGTGCAGGAATCATTCATCCAACGTGGGGCTCAAATCCACAACCCTGAGATTAAGAGTCACATAATCTACCAATTGAGCTATCTGAAGGAAACCAATCTGCATGAAATCCTTTCAGTCAAATACTTTTATATTGGCTTCACTTAAGTGTCACAGTGTTGAGCTGCACTTAAAGATATAAACTTTTTTTTAAAATAAAAAAATCTGAAGTAACAGGAAATGATAAATGAATGCTTGGAAAGTTAGTATATGTTATGAGTATCTAGTACCCACATACGTGTGTGAAAATAAATGTACCCTGGAATTAAAACCAAATTGTGACTTTACTGAAATGCTTCGGATTTCTCCTGAACCCAGCTAGCCTCCAGAATTCAGCTAGTAAACTCTTCCTGGTTAGATTTGATAAGGTTATATTTAGCTTGCAGAGCTGCACTGGCCTAGAACATTGAACCCACAAAGGTTTACTTTTAATTGGTAAGAGAAAAACATTGACAGACACAGGGCACTTATGAAACGAAACCAAAGAGATATTTAACCCAAGGACTTCTCCTGCGCTGCATTGATGAGAGCTTACTGAACCAGCCTTGCTTTAGAAAGTTACAAAGCCAATACTGAGCACCTGTATACTCACAATTAGTTCAGAGCCATTCTTGATCACCACTTCCCCCATCCTGCACTAAAGGGAAAACTATTCCTGCAAAAGGATACTTTTAAAGATGGAATTCTTCTGTTGCTTGGCCAACCAGGGCTTAAGGATTGGCTTCAACAGGGTTTGCAGACTTAGGAAAAGACAATAGGTAAATTAGCTTTGATAGCGGTATGTTGCCTAGCATGTAAGTCAGGGAGGGTAACTGCTACTTATTATGTAACTTAACTGTGCTCTTATCTGTCTTCCGAGCATTAAAATTGCAGAGGTACCATCCTGTGCTGGTCACATTTTCTACTCCCTGGAATGTGACGTAATCCAGTATACTCTCACAAGAACCCTGGGGTTAGTTTTGATTTTAGCTTGGGTATCAAGATGTAGCCTAAATGACTCCTCTATTCCAACCTGCTGTACACTTTACCTTGTTAGAAGTGGGAAATTCAGCATCAAAAAAAGGACAGACCCAGCTGTATCCATGTAAAAACCTTTGGTTGTTGCAGTTGGGTTGGTGGAGGGAAGGCAGACACTGAAGATGAATGGAAATGCTGCTTGTATAAGACCACCTAGTGAGTTTACTGTTGACACCACATTTGAACTGTGGGCTTCCTGTTTCAACCACTGCAGTACAGCAGTTCTCATGGGTATATTCTTTCTTTCATACTTCTATAATTTTGTCATTACGAACTGCATCATTAATATTGAAGAGCCTAACTTGCCTTGATCACTCACCCTGAAATCAACATGTGAAAGAAAAAAGGCTTATTTGTGGGAAATGTGCTAGGAGGAACTGAAAGCTGCTGAAACAGAAGTGCACTCTTGACCACTTCTTGTAAAATTTTATTGTTTGTTTGCACTAAACAATGCTTTGTTTGCTGATCCAAAGGTCATCCGTGAGTAGCTAATTTATGAAGAAACTGAGGGTCGTAAATGGAGAGTTTGCAAGCAGAAACGGTCTACTATAGGGACATATAATTGAACATTTCCCACAAACACTATTGTTTAAATTAGATAAATAGTTTAAGATGCACTGTGACCTTCAAGGATGCATAAATTGTAAGGTTCTTTATGGCTGGAAACAGTATGCTTTCTAGTCAACAATTTGTGTTTCCGACTGAACTAATATGGATTGGGATGCTCTTTCCTCCAACCCAGGTTATGAAAAGAAAATAATATCTGGAACTTGCACAGATATAATGCAGAATTGGGAGCAAGCCAAAGTCTCCGTTGACCTACACTTCCCCTGAGAGTGTTGACTTCAAGTCATACTCATCATCGTGATTAAACCTCACTGAAGCCTGAGAATGCTCATACTAGAGACTGCTGGCCATCACATCATGAGATTTAATCCCTGCACTAGTCTAGACAATCAAACACACACCTAGTCTGGGGCAAGCTGCTACTTCAACCTGTGTTTCCATTTATAAAACCGCACAGGTCTTTCCAATCCATCATCACAATAAAATTCACAAGTGCTGTGCCTTGTTTGTTTCAAAATTAAGATTGTATTATTTACAGTGTTTCTAATGCACCCTTGTCTACCACCCACAGTAATCAGGTACATGGAAGCAATGAGATAATGATAATCATAATGATGATATAACACCGGTCTTGAAAGACCTACACTGGCTCCCAGTATGTTTCCGAGCACAATTCAAAGTGTTGGTGCTGACCTTTAAAGCCCTAAACGGCCTCGGTCCAGTATACCTGAAGGAGCGTTTCCACCTCCATCGTTCTGCCCGGACACTGAGGTCCAGCGCCAAGGGCCTTCTGGCAGTTTAGGGAAGCTTTTAATGTTTAATAGGTTATTGTATTTTAGTGTTTTGTTGGAAGCTGCCCAGAGTGGCTTGGGGGACCCAGCCAGATGGGTGGGGTATAAATAATAAATTATTTATTATCATTATCATCATCATCATCAATTTTATTATTTATACGTCACCCATCTGGCTGAGTTTCCCCAGCCACTCTGGGCAGCTTCCAGCACATATAAAAACACAATAAAGCGTCAAACGTTAACAATTTCCCGATACCTTTCAGAACCCAATTTGTAAAGGAACAGCACTGATCTTTTCTGAGATAGAACCAAACAGTACTTGAGAGTGGAGGGAAGAAAACCTATTGTATTGGGTATCCCTAAGAAATGCTGGAGCACTTCAATAAATTGAACTAACTTAAAAGAGGGCAGTGGGGTGGAGGCTGCAGGCCAAATCAAAGATCACAGAATAAACTAGCAGAGAGTTGTTATACTGAAGACATGCAGAAGCTGCATTTATGATATGATGAAACTGTCCCTAGCTTTTCATATATTAATATGTATGAGTATTCACAGGTTCCCCATCAATGTCCTCCAGCTATTTTAAATTCCAAGGAACTTCTTTCTAATCCAATACAATCTTCCCGACTCAGTGTTTCAGCAGCTGTCTTTCATGATTTCTAATCAAAGCTGATGATAACCAGCTTTGGCAACAGATTGTAGTACCTCAAATGAGTAATTAAAGAAAGAAATTTGTTCACTTTTACCTTAGAACTGCTGGTGCATTTGGTAGTCTTTGTATCTCCAGAGCCAGTCAAAGGGGATTGATGGATTTTATAATCTGGTCAACACCCTTAATATATTTAATGAACAAATGTCATAGGTTTGTGGTATTTGTCTGCTTCAGAAAGTAGACAGCTACATGACAAAGACGAATGCCAACTTTGGAGCACAGCAATTTATAAGAGCATACGATAGAATCCTTTGCTTGCAACTGATTTATGACTGATTAAAAATTAGGCATACACAGAAAAAATAATGACGTGAAAAAATGGAAGTTCTCAATCTGGCTCATTTTAAAGTACTTGTTAAATGAAAAAAGGTAAATCACAACAAAATAACATTATGTGGAAAACAATATTGATTTGGAAAAGCACAAACTAGAAAATAACCAGGAAGTGGGTGGACAAAACTCATCAGAGCAACAGACTTGGGTTAGATGCATTGTTTTGTGTTAGACTGATCAAAATACTGTGATGTCAATATGTATAGTATAAAGATAAACACTTTGATGCATAACTGCAAAGGCTTGCACCAATGGCACTGCACAACATCCCGTAGTAGTGTGTCTATGTGTCTTTCCATGAAGGCACAATATCAACATATGAAACCAACTTAGCACAAATTCATGACCTTACACAAGTTGGACTATTGGCCATTCTAGCTCAGTATTATCTAGTATGATCAGCTGTAGCTCTCCAAGATAGGCAAAGAGAATTTAATAATTAAATTGTAATTGGAGGTTCCTGGGGGGCTGTATTCAACACTGCTGTGCTAGTAGTACAGCAGGCTTCCACTTACACAATTAAACTTTCTTCCCCTTGACTATTTTCTGCCCTGCAGTCTCTCACATACTTTCAAAATCTGCTGAGGACACATGGGGAGAGGAAAAGGAATGAAAGTCCCATTTGAGCAGAACTGTGTGTGTGCCATTTTGGCACGGTACTACTGAGCTATGGCCCCCTCTCAATAGCCATGCTGACTAGGAATACTGAAATCTGTTGTTCCACTAGATCTAGCAGCCTTCTCAGTCCTCTAGATTGGTCTCAGAGAGCCTGGCCAGAGGCCCACCAGTAAGATCCTGCAGGCTAGTGGGCACAAGAGAACGGGCATTCTCTGTCATGCCCCCCTTACTGATTAACTCCCTCTCACAGGAAGTATACTTGGCTCCCTCACTGACTGGTGATAAACAGGGTCTAAGAAACGGTACATGGCTGTTCACACCAACTTTGAATTGATAATGATAGTGATCATTATCTATGGATGCTGAAATTTTAACTGCTCTTTCTGAAATGCTGTGAACTGCCTTGACGGCTGTTTTGGCCCTGTAATATAGCTTAAACTGAGGGGGGAATCTAATTTCTGTCTGTCCTTATGTTCGTAGATATCTGTGATTGTTTGTATGAATAACATGCCACAGTCAAATGACCGGATTTTCTCATCCTTCATGAAATAGAAAAAAACATTGGACTTGAGCCAGAACATAGCAAATTTGAATGTTGGAACGCACTGATACAGATCCAAGACAGAAATTTATTATGTACAGAATTACAAATTAAAATTAATCCCAATTGGTGCCCATTCTTTTAATTAAATTGACCCCATCAATGGTCTTTGTTCAGCAGTTGTTTGTTGGTTCTACAATTTGACCTAGAAGTATCCAGTTCACATCTTGAGCCTATTAGTCTGCCAGTGTCCCAGAATACCCCTTGGAAACACTGGTGCAGGGCTCACCAATTTAGTTATGGATTCACAGGCTAATCCGGCTTTCTGTCATTAAGAGATGTCAGCTTTAAGCTGCTTATTTACATAAATAAATGTGCATTTCCAAAATATTCTGTTTTTCAGTAAAAGCTAATTGACACAGGACTTAAGTATAAGCGGTAATTAGAAAGTATCCAAATAAGGTGCAATATTCATTTTATTTATGAAGGCCTTTAAAGGGGGAAGCAAATTTAGCAAAAATAATTAAGTCTAAGTAAAAGTGGCCTCAATGAATGAATGCTTATGCAGAGATTTATGCTGAAATCCCACCAAGAAGTGTTACAGATTCTCAAAATAAACCATCACAACTGCATTTATTTTTACACACCTCCCTGTTCTTGAAAACGGCCAACGTCAGCAGTAACAAAACGCAGCCCCTGAAGTGATATAATTATATTCTCTGCTTTAAAACCTTAACATGCTATTTGTTACTGTAAAAAGCATGCCTACAAATCAAACAAATAAAGGAGAAGGAGAGTAAGAAAATCTATGCCATTAGTTTAAACAGTCTTTTGCAAGCACAATGATGGCAGATTGAGATAATCGGTTGATTAAATCAGACAATTAAGAGGGCAGAAAAACTGTTGGAGCTTCTTAAAATTGTTAGAATCACACAAAAGCAGGTGGCTGAAACACTGCATTAAGGGGGAACCACAGGGAGGAGTGGCCATGCGTTACCAAGCTCTTGATGGCTCCCCACATGGCATTTTAAGAAAAAGTGTGAAGTGGGTCCATCAGAAGATGGAGGCAGTTGGGAGATTAAAGCAACTAGGGGTGTAGTGGAATTCTATATAGCATGTGAGAGCCTGTGCCGTGTTCAAGGAAGGCTGCAAGCACCTCCCTCACCTGAGCCCATATCCTTTAGCACCCAATACTGTGATGATTGTTTGTGTGTATGACCACCTTTTATGAACATGGGATGCTGCCTTTTACTGAGACAGATCATTGCTCTATCTAGCTCAGCATTGCTGACAACAACTGGCAGTGGCTCTCAGACAATGCTTTCCCCTGGGAACTGAACACGATTGCACACTAAGCAAGTGCCATACCACTGAGCTACAGTCATGTTACACCCGCTTCATGTTACGCTCTTTCAGGTTACGTCCCACAGCAACCTGGAAGTACTGGAAAGGGTTACTTCCAGGTTTTGCCGCTTGTGCATGCACAGAAGCACAAAATGATTTCACGCGCATGTGCAGAAGCGGCGAATCCCAACCCACGCATGTGCAGCCGTGCCACTGCGGGTTGCGTTCTTTTCATGTTGTGAATGGGCCTCCGGAATGGATCCCGTTCACAACCAGAGGTACCACTGTATAACTCTTTCCCTTTGTCTTCCCTGTGGTTTTTCAGAGAGCTTTCAGGACACCATGCCTGTGATTTTCTTTGTTTGCTGTTCCCAACTATATTTGCTAGTAAGTGTAATTAGTTATGAATTCTGTGTTGTTTTGGTCATGTTATTGGGGTACATCTCAGGTCCAATGGCTACTTCTGTAATACACATTTTAACATTTTCTTAGTCAATTGGGCAACACTAAGGCTTCCTCCCAAGCAAATAATCTGATCTAGACACTGTTCTGGATCAGCAGAAGCAACAGAGGGCCCAGTTACTGGGGACTTTCACATTGTTACGATATAGAAGCAATGCAGCTGCGAGCTGCTAGCTTGAAAACATCACATGATGTTGGGACTGTCCGTGGGAAACAGAGGGACAGTCAATTCACAGTACGAAGCACCGGAATTAGCTCAGAGTGTAATATGAGCTCTTCCTTTTGTTCCTGTCCAGGAAGTACAGGAAGTGCTTGTCACTCGACTGCTGGAGTTTGAAGAGAGCAGTCATGTTTTTTGTAATGCTGCAAAGACAGAAATAAAGGCATGTAAATACGTTTCTGTCTATCTCTTTCCCCTGCCGGGGGGCAAGAAAGAGGGGGGGTGTTCTTCTCACGCTGTGAAGTATCGCCTATCGCGACTTCTGTCTGGATCTTGCTGGGGAATGCAGACAGGGAGGTCAACAGGAGATCAAGCCGGGTGCCTGGAGAGTTGCCAGTTTCTCCTGATATGGGCTTGATTCCCGATGAAGGAATGGGTTTCCAAAACCCAAAAACCGACTGTGCAGACAGTTTTTAAACTGCACCAAAATCCCCATTTCTCCTTAGCTAAAATGCATAAACTTCAGCCGTTGAGCAAATGCAAAACAAGAACACAGCTCTCTCCCTTATCAGTTTGACGGCAAGACTGGCCTTGACTCTACCAGTAGAACAGACACAGACATATCTTATGTTCTGACCACAAATGATGCAGAGACCCAAGTCTGGGACTAACGCCGGAGCATGTTCTCGGAAGTAGTGACCTCTTGCTCCAAGATAGGAGTAGGAACAGGAATATCCTTTTATGGTCAGCAGTGCAGGAAGGAAATCCCTTTTAAGGTTAAGAGTGCCGGAGCAGGAACATATGTGATGTCAACCCGCGTACATAGGCTGACGTGGTTGGGCTCTGAGGGGAGGAGGGAGAGGGTGCCTGGAGGATATAAATACTGCATGAAACTTGTCATTTCTTTGTACTTGCTGTGGACTCACCACGCAGGTGCCTTCTGCTATCCGGAGAGCAGAATAAACTCTTTCTTTGAACCAACCTCGGTGTCATTTTGACTTCCTTCCTCCAGTCCCGGAGCAACGCAGACCCAATCGGTGAACTCCAATAAGGCTACACCGACACACATAACTTGAGATGGGACAAGCTTGAAATGGAGGATGCTGAATTCTGAACTTCTGCTTTTCTTCCCAGCTCAAAAAGACCAGCCCCATTTTGGCACCAACTCAGAATGCCCTCTGAGCTGGATCCAATTTGAAATGGAGCTTACACGCTGTTGCTGTGGCTCTCCAGCCTTCCCCTACATATTCACCCTATCCCTCCAATTTTATAGCCTTATTGAAGAGAGAAGATAAGTGGCAAGAAGTGCTCACTGCTATATAGGGTCCCCCGCCCCACCTTTTTGCTTAGTGAACTCATATGGGGATTTTGCAGGAAAGAGGAAGCTTCCTTCATCCATTTGGGCTTTTCAAGTACCCTTGTCAGCTGCTCAAAAAACACACTCAAGGCTTTTTGAGCATTTGTCAGGAATGTCTGAAATTCCGAAAGGCTTTGGGGATCAGTTCCGGGTGGGGGTAAGGGGACAGATTGCTATTTGCACATCATTACATGCAGTGCTTTTTTTCTTTAAAAAATGCTTAGGGATACTCTCATTTTGACTCAAGAAAATCACAATTTTATAGCACAAATCAGGAAAAATAAATACAGTAAATGAACAAAGTACAAAGATACACAAAATGTTTAGGGGTATGCGTACCCCCATAAAAAAGCACTGATTACATATAACTGAGTCGTGAGTGGGGCAGACAAGCTACAGTACGTATACTAACAGTACAGCACAGTATATGTGGAAATGGTATAAATGTTTCACATTCTACAAGCATATTCCCTATGCGTTATCTAGGCATAGATAGCACAGATATATGAGGCGCCAAATCTTTATAGATGTTACCAACAGATTAAATGCACAACCAAAGCTTCTTTCATGAGTCTTTCATGTTAGACAATAGGTTGGGGTTTCCTTTCCCCCTTGATAATCTCCCATACCTACACTTTGCATTAATCATCACATACCTACGAAGAGACAAATGTACACCACTCTATATTAAACTTGTCAAAATGCATCAATTATTCGGTCAGAATAAGATTTGACTGCCTAAATCACTTCAGTGATCATTCATCACTGAGCAGGTTTAGGTTTCTTTAAGGATAATGAGCCAGATTTAATATTTTTTTAAAGTAAGTGAGATGTAGGTGTAATCATTCTGCATGAGCAAGGCTTGCAGTTGCTGGAGGAAGAGCGTGTTTTTCCAATTCTGTTTTGATGAAACTCTGCCACTTTAGAGAATATTTGCATTAAATTACATCTGGCACATTATATCTTAGGGAACAAGCTAATATCCAGGTGGCTGTCACCTGGTGACATCAAATGCTACCGCTTCCTTCTAATCTTACAGAGCTTCTTCCCTCCATCTAACCCCCCACCGCCCTGCTCCTGGTATTTCACAATGTCTAAACGTACAATAATACATATAAACCCTACAGTGTGTGATGTAGAAGCTTCATGCCGAACAATAAGGCTCTTCCTCACATTTATGTACAGGAGAGAACCATGAAAACATTTCTCTCTCGAAGTACTCACAAATAGATATTTTATCTAAATATTTACATTTGCATCATTAATGCCAGATTCCTAACTACATTCTGTTGAAAAATCATGAAGGCACTTAATACCATTGCGCTTCAAGGCTGAAAAGCATACTGACATTTTCAGCTCTCCCTGGAAATGATTTGTTAGGTTCCTCCTCCAACAGTGGTCGGTTCACACTTAGTTCCCCTTGGCGCACTGAATCTAGGACTGGAGTCCAAGTTCTTTTATTTAGTTTCCCTGATTACTTGCTTATTTGTTTGTTTCATTATAGTCCACCTTTTCTCCAAGGTGCTCAAGGCAATGTACATGCTACTTTCTGCCTGATCCCTTTAATCCTCCCAACAACTCTGTGAGGTAGGTTGGGGTAAGCGACTGGGGTAAGATACTGGCCCAATTTGTTGTTTTTGTGCGTCTATTAGTCACTTTAAAAACAAAACAAAAAGTAAACTTAGAAGATAACACAAAATTAAAGCTAATCTAAAACAGAAACCAGTTGGAGCTGGTGTAGCCATGCCAAAATAAGTTCTATATACTTAGATTGTCTTGCGCTGGTCAGCAATCAGGCCACTGAATTATGCACCTGCTTTAGTTTATGAAAGTCTTCAAAGGCAGCCCCACATACAACACATTGAAGTAATCTGGCCTAGAGGTTACTGGAGTGCGGATAACATAAGCTAGGCTGTCCTTGTTCAGATAGGAGCACAACTAGGCCACTAGCCAAAGCTGATAGAAGGCAGTTCACACCATCAACACCACTTGAGCCTTAAGTGACAGGAATGAATGCAGATGTACTGTAAGCCCACAACTGAAGTTCCAGGGATTGTGCCTAAAGCCAAAACCGTGTACAGTCGAACACACTGGGTTCACTGGTGGGTGGGATTGCCAAAGGCCTTTCCCCAGACACCAGTCCCCTTTCCAACCTCTTTTTAATTTTTGCCAGGCCCATAAAGCTGAATGCTCACATGTTAAATATGTGTAAATTGCAGGCTCCCTGTATCCCAAAGTTATGCACTTGCTCCTTCAGAGGGAGTGTAACCCAATTCAAGCAGAGCACATCGTACTCATCCAGTCTAGGGACCCACCTGCTAACAGTGCCTCAGTCTTGTCTGGATTGAGTTTCACTTTATTGGTTCTCATTCAGTCCATTACCAAGACATCAGTCCATCCCATCCACTGCCATTTCAACCAGAGTATATGCAGACCTAGCCGGACACTCTAAGCATGGTATCAGTGTCTGGATGTTATTTGATCTGGGGGTTTAGGAAGTTGGGAGCCTAAACTGTAATAGGCAGAGAGTACTGCTCTCTTGACTAGATGAGGACAAATACAGTGTTACCTCGGGTTACATACGCTTCAGGTTACAGACTACGCTAACCCAGAAATAGTACCTCAGGTTAAGAACTTCGCTTCAGGATGAGAACAGAAATCATGCTGCAGCAATGGGAGGCCCCATTAGCTAAAGTGGTGCTTCAGGTTAAGAACAGTTTCAGGTTAAGAACGGACCTCCGGAACGAATTAAGTACGTAACCAGAGGTACCACTGTATACCACTACTTGTACTAGTCTTAACTAACCTGGAGACTTCATACTGCCCGTTAAATGCATTGACTTAATACTGAAGCATTCCTATCCCCCTATTTGTTTGGGTCCTGATGCACATAATTCATGGCAGCTCGCTAGACTTGAGTCCCAGCCTTTACGTTTCTACTTAAAACCCAAGAGTCTCTCTAACAGTATCAGAAGTGTGTAGCACGCAAAGATTTAGCAATACTTTGTGTGATCTAACACTTCAGACTCTAAAACTAGTATTTAAGGTCTCAATAGCTTGTATACTTAAAGCAAAATATTTTGCAACATGTCTCATGTTCTCTGCAAGATAATTACTAGTAAGGAGCTGGGTGGTTTATGAAGCTGTTTATAAAAGCCATGAGCTATTAAACTTTTTTGGTTTTTTGGTTTGTTGATTCAGCAAGCTCAGCTCTTGCTGATAACGTGGAGCAACCTTGAAACTGTCAAGAACAAAGTTGTGAAATCAAAAACCAGAAAAGGTTGGTAAGGAAGCAGGGCAGTCTTAAAAACCAGCTGTATTCCCATATTGCAGTTTCTGTGTGATCAATGGGTGCATAGGAGACCGAGAATGAGGTTCAGAGAGTTGTCAGTGCCGGGTGGCTTCACCTTGTACCATGCATGCAATCATGCAAATTGGCCAGTGAGTCAGTCCTGATGCTGGAGCTGTGATGCCTGAAACAGGAGACACTTAACAGAAACTGGGGCTATGAAGTTGTGTAGGAAGAAACTTCTTTGGTGATCACTTGTAGCTGAGTAAGATTGTCTTCCATAAACACAGTTTTAACAATGAGTCTGTAAGTGACTGTGGATTCCAATTCTGGATCCACATGTCCTTCCACAGTGGGGATATTGGTTTCGGGGCAGGAGTTGATCACAGTATGGATTTGCCAATTGTGCCTTCCTCTTAGCACGTTTCTCCCTTGTGTCCTGAATTCGAGTGTCTTCGAAGCCCATGACACCTTTGGTAAAGGTTGTTCTCCAACTGAGGCCAGTGTTTCCCAGCTGTCAGTGTTTATACTACTTTTTTTTTTTTTTTTTTAGATTTGCCTTGAGACAGTCTTTAAACCTGCTTTGGCAGACGATCATTAGGCATCCGCACAACATGACCAGTCCAACGAAGTTGATGTTGAAGAATCATTGCTTCAACACTGGCGATCTTTGCTTCTTCTGGCAAACTGATATTAGTTTGCATGTCTTCCCAAGTGATATGTAACAAATTTTGGAGACACTGTTGATGGAATCTTTCGAGGAGTTGGAGATGGCATTTATAAGAAACTAACAAGCCTTTAAATCAATGTGCATCTGGTAACCGTACAAACAATGGTGACATATTGTCAGTGGGAAAAGAGAGCAAAAGAAGTTCAATTAAAACTAAAGCAGTTCAGAAGAAGGGCCCATTCTTCTTTTAGTGCTTTAAAAAAGGGTTAAACATACAGGATCACGATGACCCCTCCGTGACCACGATTAGCACTAAAAAGCTCAATGGGACAATAGCTCTGGAATATTTCCCCTTTTGATTTCTAAACTTGTTTATTTTTCTTGAAGTTTCCAATCCCACAGCTCTGGGAAGGACTCCCCCCCTCCATGCACACTTATGTTTCTCCAGGATTCAAAGTGTTTTAATTGCATGAAGTGACAGACCAAGGCCCTTAGAGAGGGAAAAGAAATGCATTTAGCACACAGGCAGCTCCCTAACACTCCATCTTGGATGTGTCCAAAATCTGACCTTTCTAATGTTCCCTTCTTTGTGTGTCTGAGATCCTGAAAGAAATTGTGTGAATAAATTCAAAAAAAGCAAAACAGGGTTTGTGTGTGTGTGGCTGAATTACTCTTTCCATGTGCTTCACATCACCATTTGCTTTCAGCTTTTGTTTTAGAAGAAATCAACTTTGGAAGGTTCACAGCTGAGGGATCTTAGCTCCGGGAGGTGTTTCTGTGACTTTTACACAATTAATTTATTTCAGAGACTCTGCTTCCCCCCTTTCTGCTTTCCTCTCTTCCCACTTGTTTCTCGTCATTAATTTTCTTAATCAACTTTTGTAACACCCTCATAGACATGGCGCAACAAATGTGATTGAACTGCAAGAATCTAAATAACGTATATTGCTTGCCCTGCTGTGTCAACCTTGTTTAAATTGCTCTGAGGGAAAGGAATAGAGGCAATATTGCTATAGAAGGAGAGGAAGCAGCCAGGCTCTTTTAGAACTTTGGCCAGCTAATTCCAGGAGAAATGAACCATGTATAAGAAACAACATTGAAAAGCAACGTTAAAAAGTTAGGAGTAGTTGATAGCATAGCACTAATAAATGCTAAAAGAATACAAGGGAGCTAATATATGTTGATTTGTGCATTTATTTATTTCATTTATATCTGTGTTTCCCACTCTCCAAGGAGCTTAAGGTGGCGAACATAGTTTTCAACTCACACACATTTTATCCTCATAACCACCACCCTGTAAGGAAAGTTAGGCTGAGGGAGTTTTGTTCGAGGACCCAGGTGATTTGTAATCCGTTCTTCACCGATCCACTGAAACCAGGTCACCTCAGTCCTATAACAGTTCTGTTTCCTGTGACATGGGGCAGAAACAATTCCAGTGCTAATTTTTTCTGTTTTATAAGATGGTTAATAATAATGAATGGGAGCCAACTGCCAATACAATACTAGGCAAGCTTGGCAGTTTCAAAGTTTTTAGCTTTGTTTGCTAAATACAATGAAAATAAACATGCTCAATTAGATCACTCTCTAGGGCATCAGAAAGTTTTCTGATGCAAATTACCATATTTTGCATTTTAAAAATGCAAATGCAAAATGCTTTGGAAAACCCACATCTGAGTCTATTTCTGCACTACTCTGTAACGTATAATTTGGAACTCTTGCATCTATCCTGGCAGCAAAATGTGTGAACTCCACAACAGAGGACAGCATGCATATCTAACTGCAGGAAGAGAAGAACAGTTCCACTATGAACTATACAGAGAAACAGAAAGCACAAATTACTTCCTGATCCCCTTTGCTTCCTTACATCCCCTAAAGCTGCCTGCTTACAGGAACCTTGCACTGGCAAATCCAATATAAGAGGCCTCTGGAATGTTTTTATCCTTCCAAAAGAAGGCTTTGAATTATGCAGCTGGCAGGAAAAAGATTATACAAATTAAAATTACAGATGAGCTAAACTGATTAAGAGGTTAAATGTATGCATTAAAAAAAACCAAATACACATTAAACGTAAAATCACTAAAAGTTGCATCTCTATAGCTTCACAGAGAACTTCAATGGGAACTCAAAAGCACCTCAACTAGTCAGGATGTTACTATGAGACAATTGTTATATTGAGAATGTAGGGGATACATCTTGCAAAAGTTATGGCTTCAGTTGCATTTAAGTTAACATAAAGATGTACAAAGAAACAAAGTTTTCCACACTCTCCTCCATTCTGCAGCCCTCCATGCCCCGCAAAGCCTTCCATTTCCCCAGAACAATATGGGATGAGGTGCAGGGGCTCAGCTCTGAGAGAAGGAAATTGCTTCAAACCAGACAGAGGTTCCTTTCACACATTGTTCAGAAAAACCTTACACTGCAATATATTAGAAGGAGTATTTAACAGGCCAGTTTATGTGTTTATGCTCACTTTATGTGTTTTGCAAGATACTGGTAATGAATGAAAGTTTACTACCACCTCCTCTCCCCCAGGCTCTCCCTTCCCACCTCTCTTCTCCCACAACTTTATACTGACTACAACACTAATGTCTCACATTGAATATAACTGAACTGTAGAAAGGACTTTATGATCTGAAAACAGAGACTATGTGTGTACTTTTTTAACCCAAGAAAATCTTCAATAAAAACAATTTTAAAATAGAATATCCTTGCTATTTCAGTGACAAATTTTCCTAATTAGAATCTTCACTTATTCAGTGTCAATGTCTACATGTTATTATATATATCAAGAAGTGGCCACTCAAATGTCCTCACTGGATTTCCCATCTGATTATAATATCTACCTACCAAAACACTCCTTGTTTTGGTTTTCTGAAACAGGAGGTTGGCTAATCATTGGAGGTATGGGAAATTTACTTGGTTTCTCTCTTTGTTTACATTTCTTCAGCTACCCTTAGAGGCCAAAGGTCTATTCACCATGCAGCAGAGATGAAAAGGCTTAGAAATATCTCAAGGTTCATTACACAAAGCACCTGCCTTCCATAGCATTCAT
The DNA here is from genome assembly GCF_964252035.2 of Podarcis erhardii. Lineage (NCBI taxonomy): Eukaryota > Metazoa > Chordata > Lepidosauria > Squamata > Lacertidae > Podarcis > Podarcis erhardii. The sequence continues at coordinate 15,490,326 of NC_138513.1, read as the reverse complement.
GCATGCAGGACTTTGAGGTTTAGGGGTGAAAGGAAGGAAATAAATGACTGACTTCCTTCTTTTCCCATCCTCCATCACAGCAGTGCTCAGGTAAGTCAGCAGGAAATTCCTGTGTACCCCTCCTTCCTTCCCTCCCTCCCAGACCCATCAAGTTTCAGGAAAGTAATTCCATGCACCACTTCTATATCCTTTGCTAGAAGCCATCTACTAGTAAGTTCTTTTTTCTTTAGAAGAACACACATACACAAATAATTTAAACATGTAACATATTTGAAGGCCAATTTACCTGCTTGCTCACACATTGGCGAAAGCATACATGCATATGTATGTATGTTTGTGTGTGATAGGCTGAAATATGACAGTTTTCATATATTATCTTGAACTTCAACTACTTCTGCTAGCTTTCTACGGTAACAATCCACAATAAATCTTTTAAAAAGTCAAGCCAACATAACCCCACCTCCGCTCCCCAAAACCACAATTCAGTATGATACAATACAAGTCACAAGAGCTAAAAACAGCAAGAAAATACAGGAGCTAAAACCACCAGCCACATCATGGGGCTGGGACTCATATTTAGTCCACTAAACCAAGAGGAAAAAAATCTGAACTTTGTCCCAGAGAATGAAAGACATTCATGCATTCACCTAAGAAGCACATACATTATTATTTAGATAATTAAGGCAATGGTGACTCGTATGAAGGAAGCTTGAAAGGCAGAAATTTAGGGTCCAGTGGAGCAAAATTATCCCTGCCTAGGTTCTACCTATTGTCCTATTAAATTCTGATTCCTTAAACTGCAGCAATTTTAGGTGCTATCAAAAATGCTACAACTAATGACAGTTAATGAAATTCAGTCTCCATGAACTGTTCAGTGTGGCTTTAGAAGCCAAACAATTTAAGCCATGACCATCTATGCAAGACTTTAGAGGACATTTTTTGAAATTCAAATGAGATCTGAGGTGGATCGTCATGCATACTAACAGAAAAGGATGCTTCTCCTCTAAACCAGAGGCACGCGTGCCAAACATGGACAGAAACTCTGCCTGCCAAGTGTGACAGGCTTCTGAAGAGTGAGAAAGAAGCAACGCAGCAGATCTACACACAAAGATTGTGGATTTCTGGGGACAGACAACATCCCCAAACCAAATGAAAAATACTCCCAAATACTCCCAACTGCCTAAGCTGGAAAAGTTAGTGTTTGTTGCACAAAACAGAATGTATTGATCGGGGGGGGGGTATATCTATTTTAGATAGGAGTGTAACTATTCCTGCTCACTGGAAGGACAGATCGTGGAGCTGAGGCTCCAATACTCTGGCCACCTCATGAGAAGAGAAGACTCCCTGGAAAAGACCCTGATGTTGGGAAAGATGGAGGGCACAAGGAGAAGGGGACGACAGAGGATGAGATGGTTGGACAGTGCTCTCGAAGCTACCAGCATGAGTTTGAGCAAACTGCGGGAGGCAGTGGAAGACAGGAGTGCCTGGCGTGCTCTGGTCCATGGGGTCAAGAAGAGTCGGACATGACTAAACAACAAATATCTATTCTAGATATCTATCTAAAATGCTTGCATAGTATGTCAGAACTGGACTAGACTTAGCTGAGTGTCAAGCAAGAGCCAAGGATCGGAGCCAGAAGTCAGAAGCAATGAATATGGTTGTTGCCCAGGTAGAGTCCCTATTTGACTTCCAGTTTCAATAAGACTTCCCAAGTGCCACAGCACCAATAGGTGGGCAGTGTCAACTTTTATGACCCAGGAAATGCTTCAGCTCTCAGTGAGTCACCATATGAGGCAGTAGCTCACAGAGCTGTGGTTTCCAAATTCTAGCACTTGTCACAACGAAAGTGAACAGTATTTCTCTCTCTGAAACTACTTCATAATGTGTATTTTAAGACTAAGGCCACTATGGCTATTCATAGGGTTATAAGTTTGTGGGTGCCCTGAACCCAGCACATGTTAAAATCTAGGTCATGTTTAAAATATAAGCCAGGCTGGCTTCCAGGTGAAGTAATTGCCTGGAGAGAGAGGTCATTAAATGAAGACAAAGGGAAGTGTGATGAAACCCAAGCACAGAGCTAACACTGTTGGCCAGCAAATGGGTTGAGCCCTGCCTTGAGCTCTGGGTAGTTCACAGAAGACAACATAAGGCTTTCAAGGAAGGAGTTTCAGGACTGCCGCTGGGGATGATGTAAAGTGGAGGAAAAACAGTTGCAGTTTGCAAGTGGGGACAGGCTGGACAAAGGGGGGCCAGAACACAATGTGGGCTGACAGTTAGAATCCAAGACAGCAGCCAGGGGAGAAACAGAACCCACTGGGAATATAATGCTTTGAACCCTTCTATCGTAGGCTCAGGTTGTGTCCTAAACTGGCAGGACAATAGGGAGGAGGAAGAGGATTTCAATGAGGGATGTAGCTGGGACTGGGACACACTCGGGGAAGATGGGATTAGAGAGGGTGGTGTAGGAAGTACTCACAGGGTGATGGAGGAAGATGAGAGGTGGAGGTCAGTGCACAGGAACCAGAGAAGCAGGATCCATTGCCAGAGGGCCCCCTGGTTTCACAAACACAGTGGGCTCTGAGGCATAGGGAGCAGTGGGCAGTGCTCTGCAGGAGCAAAGGCCCAAAGCCCAGCTGGCCAGGTGGAGCTTGCTATCTCTGGGAAAAGGCATGTGATTCCAGCTGGAGCAGGGTTGGAACAAGTGAGGGTCACCTGCCTCATCAAGCCCAGATGCTGCAATCAGCATGCAAAGTATAAAAGGGCAGCAGAGGTGAGGTACTGTGTCAGTTCATGTTGATGGACCTCAGCTTGGATACTCTAGGATCTCTAAGGGACTGTGCTTCAGTTTGGGCTTTGGGCATGTGGACTGACCCTGGGCTGGGGACTTGACACCAGGTAGGACACTTCTGGAATGGTCTACACAAACCTGGTGACTGTGGTGGTGTGAATACCATCACTTTTATTTGGTTGTGTGTGAGAGGCACCAGAGATTAATCTAGTGGTAGCTGTAGTACTTTTGAGTACAGCTGAGGAGAAATGTTATGTTGGATAGTCAGTTCATTTCAGTTGGTTCACAAGCCCTAAAAGCAATGACCAAATGAACTTAGGGCTTCAACCTTTCCATTCCAGGCATTTCTGCTTATTCTCCAATATTGTCCCATTTCCACATTTCTCCCAAGCTATCTAATTTGAACCTCTGAACTCCATGGGGAATTTAGCAACATCTTTCTATCTGGCTTTTGAAAACACCATGAATAACAAGTTTCACGCATGAAATGGCTTTTGAGCCACTGTTGTTGTGTCACCTTGAAACTGTAAGCTGTACTTTTTTATAGTATATACCTATGAATGCAACTCTATTTTCCTAATGCAAGGGGGGGGAGCCCAAATATCTCTTATTTCCACCATATATATAATAAAATGTACACACTGTTACCTATTAAGCAGAATCTAATGAAACTTTGAAGACAAACACAAATTCCAGGAAGCAATGCTTCTGCTAAACAGACGTCTAAGCCTTAAGTACAGTTTTGAATATGTTAGATCAATTAGCAACCTCTGAATGTTAGAAACATCTAAACAGTGTCATGGAGATGAAAGAGGCTATCTTTGAATGAGAAAAAAGGGAATCGAGAGAAGATTAAATTATGTCTGCAGTCTTAATGAATCAAAGACTAGAAGGTGGTCTGCAAATTGGCGAGTTTTGATGAAATATTAAGGAGAGTGATTATTGATGAAAAATGAATAAGCCTTTTTGATTTCAGCAACCTTTAAATCACATCTCATTAATTAACACAATTTGGATGCATTCATCCCTATCCTTTAGTCATACTTTCTAAGTGGGTTGACACCACCTCCACATCTGCTCCTGTGCCAGAAAATATGTGTATGTGTATATGTATACCCATGTACTTAAGCTTCCATCATGTCTACAAATCATCCAAGTGATAGAACATGCTAAGGGGCAGGTGCTGTTTGCATGGTTTGTGAATATGTCAGGAAACCTGCAGGTCTATCATTTGTGTGATTTGCCAGGTAGCCAGACCATGTGGCTTCTAACTGCATCAGCAAAGGTGAACAGCCACATTAGTAAAATTAAATGGAAAGGGGGCCTAACAGATACATATAAGATTGCAGCAACTGTGAAGTAACATTTTATGTACCAATAATGCACAAGGAACAGTTTCAGTTCTCCATTTAGCATGTAACCACCCAATGCCATATGCACTTTTTATTGTGTATCTCATGAAATGTAAACTTTCAGATCAGTTACAGATAGGTAGCCATGTTGGTCTGCCATAGTCAAAACGAAATAAAAAAATTCCTTCCAGTAGCACCTTAAAGACCAACTAAGTTAGTTCTTGGTATGAGCTTTCGTGTGCATGCACACTTCTTCAGATACACTGATGATGCGCTGTACTGTTTTAACTTGGGAGCTAAAAACTTGGGAGCTAAAACAGTACAACGCATCATCAGAGATCTACAACCTCTCCTGGACAATGACAGTTCTCTTTCTCAAGCTGTGGGAGGAAGACCTTTCATTGCCTACAGACAGCCACCCAATCTTAAACAACCCACAATAATACTACAACCAGACTTAACACGGACACTGGCACCAGAGCCTGCAATAAACCCAGATGCCAACTTTGCTGCGACATACACCCGGACAACACCATTACTGGCCCCAACAACATCATACATACCATCTCGGGACTATTTAATTGCTCATCGTCTAACATTGTGTATGCCATCAAATGCCAACAGTGTCCTTCAGCTCTCTATATTGGACAAACAGGCCAAACCTTACACCAAAGGATAAACGGACATAAATCTGACATCAGGAATCACAAGACAGAGAAACCAGTAGGGGCGTGGTGCCCAGCGTGGGTGGGGGGAGCAGCTGCAATGGCACCCTGCCAGGATCACGCTGCCAGGGGTGGTGCACTCCCCCCACCTCTTCCTGCCCTAGTGCCTCCTGGCCTTCCCTCCTTCCCTGCCTCTGAGTCTGGACTGCTCTCTGCCACAGCCTCTGCCTGTTTACTAAACCCTGTTGCCTCTTCAGCTTCTGACACCACCTCCTCCCAGTCTGTTCTCTCTTCTTCTTCACTTATTTTTGTCCCACCACCAATCCCTGAGCTCTGAGCCTTCTTCCCCTGGGAGTTCCTGAGCTGTTGCCTTCCACCACTCCTCTGCATTCAGCCACCTCCCTCTATCTGCTACCCTCCATAAGTACTACTCCTTTCGTACCTGACTATTGGACATGTTGGCTGGGGCTGATAGGAGTTGTAATGAAGAAAACACACAGAATGTCTCAGGGGAAGATTAGTTTATATTGAATGCAAATGGCTCTCCAGATTTTCAGATTTAAGTCTTTACTGGCCCCATCATGAGATGCCAGGGATTGGATGTGGGACTTTTTTCATGCAAAGCAGGCGTTTCACCACTGAGCGACAGCCCTTCCCCAACACCACTTTTTTCATGAACCAAACAAAATATGGATTTTCTCAGACTGTGCATAGATACATTTTAAGGGTTTTTTTTATTTATCTCAAAAATGTGAGATTTTTAGAGTACCAAGGTGACCTGAAGGCAAATAATTGTGTGCTAACCTAATACCCTTTTAAACGCACCCCCAGATATCTTGAGATGACCAAGTTTTGCGGTTTGTTGTGATTACAAAGATTTTCCATATTAACAAGCGGCATTCTGTAACATGAGGGAAACAAAAGTAGTTTTCCTTTTTCATCTTCTAGCAGTAACATGCCTTACCATTCCTTTTCTGCATATGTAGCATTACACTGATTAAGGGTGACAAGTTCTGACTCACTCCTAAAGTAAATTGTACTTTAAAAAAGCTCTCTTGGCTTGCTACTGACAGCTGTTGTACTTAAGTAAAACATTTGCAGAACTGGATTGAGCTATTGCTAGCTCATAACAAAGAATGATTGTTAAGTGACCTTCAATTATTTTATCTATAAGGTGAACTTTTGGGTGGGCCTCTCATTTTCTTCCTGTTTTGCAACCTGCTAGGGGAAGCCCATTCCTTTCTTATCTTTCCATACATTCTCCCATGTATAGAATGTCTTAAAGAACCATGCCAGGCTTTAAAAAAAAGAATAATAAACAAACAGTTTCAGCCCTTTGATTATAAAACAAACCTCATTAAGGCGATAAAGGCAGGAAAAAAAAAATGGGGCAAGAAAGCCACAATTATTTGTCCATTGTAACTGCAAAGTTAACTAGTTTTGCAGCCATATCAGCTTAGTCTTGCTAGAAAGACTCAAGAATATCTGTCTAACACTCATTATGAATCCTCCCCGCTATACCTTCAAAGTCATAACCCAAACACTGAACAGAGTCACAGCAAATATACTTCACAATAGGGGCTCTGCATAAATCCTCATGAATTTATATTAAAACCGGATTTTTATTGCATCCGTCTTGGCAGGAGGGAGAGTAGTAACCTAAGACCACTAAATACCAAAGTTAGTAGGACCAATTGCTTCCTTTACTCAGAGTCTGTGGAAGAGCAAACAATTCTTATTGGTCTGTTTGGGGAACAGATGAAGGACCTGCTGGTTCATGTTACAAGCAGCAGTAAAATAGAAAACTGCATATCAAAGTCTATAAATCAAGTGCAATATTCAGAAGTCAGTCATTGTCAGGATATTTTGGGGTGTTGGTGATGCTCATGACCACCTTTGTCTATAATATCAATATTCTCTGCTCCTAAGCAGGATATGCTTGCTTATGGTGACAAGAAAAGGTTATTTTTCATATTCCCATTGAATCCAGACAGAAGGTTTTGTGGTAACAACTGGGAACCCACCAATAGCTGAAGAAAAACCAGTAAAAAATACTCATCAGATACATGTTATCCAAACAAGAATACAGGTAGGTTGAAGGAAATTACCTGGAATTTTTAAAGTCTGACCAACTAACTTGTCCAGCTTCATATCAGAGGCCAGGCTGTTTGAATGTGTTCATCTGTCAAATCCTTTGGATTGTCAGATCTCATGCTATGGTTCCTAGAATCAGGTTTGGGGATTCAGCCTCATAATGGCAAGCTAATTTCAGGACTGTTACCTAGTCCACATCACCTGATAACTTAATGGCATCTCCTAAGTGCATAAATGTGCAAGTCTAGTTGACACATGCCTGCCACCTGGAAAAAAATGGATGTACAAGACAAAATGGCCTTTCCCCTGAATTCTTCCATTTTTCAGGGGTATCAAATCTCTAGCCTTTGCCATTGTGCTTGCTACTATAACATGCTCACAGGTCAAATCCACATACCAGATTTTTTTTACTTCCAGGATTTGGCAACTCTGCTGATGTGACAACATGTATTACAGAATATAGCAGGTACAGTTTGTCCTGCAGGGCCTTCCTTTGTATGCTGGCTACCAATCTGACATGAAAGTCTATCAAGTTTTTGTTCTCTAGCAGGGAGGCCAACCTGAATAAAATATTGTGGGGGCCCAGGTAAGCCCCACCCCACATAATCGATTACATGATGCAGTGCACACAAACCATTTGAATGGGAATGCCAATCAAATTTGTGGGGGCACGGCCCCCTAAAATATTTTATTGTGGTTAGCCAAAGCCCCCACAGCCGCTAGGAGTTGGCTCCTATGTTCTCAAGCCACACAAAGTTTCTACATCCATGTTTTTGCCTTGAAAGTGCTTTCTCACACCCACACTTTCAACAGCAAACCCCAATGGCAGATCATAAGCTGCCTTAAACACCTATCGGATTCAAACGTAGTTTGCCATGGTGTGGGTGGGTGTTTTGTGTGTGAGAGAGGTTTGAAGATAACAAGTTTAACCATCGCTTAGGTTCATGATCATTTGGATCTCAGCCTTTTATACTGAAATTTCTGAGGTCAGTTGAAAGGGAACACATTAGGTATCTGGCAGGGTTCGATTTGTGAAATGAAAGGTATCAAATCCCAAGGTTCCTTTGAGTAGGCACACTCATTCGCAAGCAGGGCTTTCATAACCCTACTCATGGACACTAGAGAGCAATGTTTGCGTGCAATGCTGATGCTGTTTTAAGGAGGTGAGAAGTTGAGTTGCCTCAGGGGCCTCTTCTTTTGCTTCACAAAAGGGAACAGGCCCCTTTCTCAAAAAAGTTTAGCAGGTCTGGCTGTCCTTGAGGCCATCAGCAGTTGAACTAATTTTCGAGATCCTGAGGTGCACGTAACAAACAGCAACCTCACACAGTTATTCATAACTATGTTGAGTGAAAGCATTCCCTTTCTAGCAGACTCATTAAAACTGTCCTCAATGGGACTAATTCGCAGAACGAGGTGCAACTCAACATAAGCAAGCTTGCCCATTTGGGGACTTATAAGTAACCACAGCAAAAGGTGTGGGGGGGAGTTAATAAATCCACAGGCTTTCTCCAGAATGCATTGCGGCTGGGAATAGTAATAAAATTGTGACCTTTCACTTTTGCCATAGCAGTTCTAAGGTACGACTTCATAGCAAGTCTAAACCTCTCCATTAAAGAGAAAAAAGAAATAAATTTCCAGCACTTACAGAAAGTGTTATCCTGAGGAATAACTCGTATCTCTCCATCTATTATAGGTTTGGCAGAAAGCTTAGATTTATATGCAGTGGCACCTCAGCCTTTAAAGATCATTCACATGACTGACATTACAAATAATGAAGTTTAATATAATATTCTAGTATCTTGCTTTTCCATTTTAAAGAAATATTTACCTTGATATTGCTATGTAATATTTTACAGCTCTAGTAAAATATGACTCAGAAGGTGGTTTTTTTATAGAGGCCTCCGAGAGCAAGTCTTTTTATTCTTTTTCAGTGCATTTCTAAATTGTATTACTGAATAATCCACTGCCTCTCAGAAGTTAAGCTGAGGTAAATATTACGAGATAAACAACAGCAAAATAAAATGGTCTATTGCTTTCCTATGACAGTAGTGTATCAGGATCATGTGTGACAATTTTTAAAACTCAGCATTCATGTTTTTTTTCCCAATAGACTGAACAAAGGACGAGATGAATTTTTTCCCTGCTTATTCTGTCCTGGCCAAAAATTCTTCAGTCTATATATTTCTATGACATAACCTCATTCCACTTTTAGCGGAACAGGAACCAGTTCAGCATAGGTTCCCCTTTTCAATTTTTCCCTTTTAATGGCAAAGCGGATGCAAAAAGCATATGATTACGGTATTTACGCTTCCATTAAAGTGTCCGCAGCAAGTTGGGTGATTCTAGCCTACTATTTTGAAGCTATTTAGGTTTACAGCAGCACGGTGCCCATTTCATTTCAATTATATTTGAGGACAATGCACTTTTGGTGGAAACTGATGGCACAGCGACAGCCAGTAAATGTCCATTAGCAGCTGTCTTTTCATGGGGTTCTCTCTCTGGATGGTCATAGCATATTCTCTCTCTCCTCCTTCTCTTTTTCTCCCTGACCCTCTCTCTCTCTCTCTCTCTCTCTCTCTCTCTCTCTCTCTCCCCCCCCCCATTTAGCAGCATCATTTCAATCTGAAATAATTATTATAGCAATAATGATAAAAACCACAGCCAGTATTGATCAGTCTTTTTCTTTCTTTCTTCCCTATGATGTAAAACGCACCAGCAACACACTTCTTAGTTTGGCTAAAAGCTCTTGCTACAGGAATACAATTCTCCAGACACCGTTTGGTATGGAAACAGAAGGAATAGAAGGAAATAAACCAATTATAAACTCCATCTAGAGTCCCCCCCCCCCAAACTCTCTGTGACTCTCTGATGCTCATAATGAAGAGGTAACCATCGAGGGGGGGGGGATACAGCTTAGAATTCCCAAATAATGTCTGAATAAAACAAGGAACTAATGTAGCAATGACCATGGATAAATCTTTAGCTGAACTTAAAATTAACTCTTGGTGAACAATGCCAGAGCATTCTTAATGAGAAATGTTTGGTAAAAAAATCCAACCATTTGTTTGTAATGGAAAATACCTTAATTTTTAATTTCTCTGAACATTACCCAGTGAACATTTTGTTATGTTTCAAAGGAAATTACCTGATTGGAATTAAATCTATTGGAATATAAACTTGTGAGGATCAGGATGGAAACTGGCATAATTTTAACAAAACCTTCACACTGTTATCACTAACCTTTTACAGTGATTTCAGTGGGACCCTTAATATAAAAAGGGACTTTTGACTATCGACTTGCTTGTAGACTCAGCCACATCTTGACTCAAGCCCAGCAACATGTACATTGTCAGGTCAGGCAGCTTGCATCAAAGCAGGTCCCACTGTACTAATGCCTGCCTACCTGGTCTAGCCCCCCCCCCCCCACTACCAGAGAACACAGATCTGGTGGCTGCAAATTTGCTGGCGGTGGACATTTTGTTCCCCCCACAATGTCCTTGATGTTGTGTTGCTTTGGAGCATTATGGGAAAGCAAAACTGTGCCTGCCATAAACATATGATGGCCAAATGTCTGCTGTCATTTTGTTTTCCCCACAATGCCCTGGGCACATGCAACATCTAGGACATTATAGGAAATACAAAATTGTGTATGTCAAGAAGCAGCTGGTCCTTATTGTGAACTTCAGGAGGGCCCCATTCATATAGGAGGTTGCCCGCCAAGGGTCCTGAAACCTGGAGCTACTTGTTGCCAATCTACATATAAACACTAACAAAATGCACTTAAGACAAATCTTTTTTGTAGCTTCACGTTAAGCATAATGATAATGTTGGAAAATCTGGAAAAGATTTAAGATTGCTTTCTCAGCAACAGTGCACTTATGTGCTGGACCATTTTCCTTAGAGTTTAGTTCAGGTGAAAATTTTAAAACAACCTTTGGTCCAAATGTACTTTTTTTCTTGGCATTACACACAGCATACTGTGCTGCACCATAATAGCTGTATTAGAAATTAAATAGCTCAATAAAACCTTCTGGGAAACTACTGATATTTGTTGTTTCTTACGGCACCAAGAATGATAGGTAAAAGGAGATCGAGCAAAGCTGGGTCTGGGAAATGCAACAAAAAGCTTGAAGCAGCAGACTGGTCCCATCTACAGTAATATTTAGCATAATTATAGGAGTGCAGTTATGGCCCTGTATTAAGGCTGAGATGGATGGATCACAGTCTGTGCCTCTAACAAAAAGGGAAACAATAGGTTCTGCAGCTTACAGTTAGAAAATAGCTCGATAGATAGATATTCTGATGTCTGCTATTGGGAAAGGTGCAAGAAAAGCCATTTGTCCCTCTCAGATGGAAAACATTGCTAAGCCAAGTGTCAAACTTGTCATAGTCCCTAATCCTGGGGTGTGACCACCCATCAATCACGTGACATCACAATGATGTCTTGTGTCTAGTTTTTGCAAACTGGTATGAACAAAGGCCTTGGCAATTAGCCGACTGTAGTGCTGTTCATGGAAGCCCCAATGATCATCACTGCCTGGATGGTTCTTTGTCAGTGCTTCAGAAATGCTGGGCAGGGAACCTTGCAGGTGCTACTGATAATCAACCTCTGTTTTAGCTCACCCATGTCTTTACCTGCCCCACACCTGATCCCATATGCAACAAGTGGTGTGGCTTGACCCAAATGACTTCATGGGCCAATTGGGGAGGCCTGGCTGGCCTGTGGTTCAAAAGTTCCCCAGCACTGCTTTAGTCTATAAAAATACAAAGTCATTCTATAGTGTCAGGCCATTGGGTCTATATATTCCAGTATTGTCTACTGTGATTGGAAGTCAGGGAAATCTTTCTTTGTGTTGTCACCTTTAACTGGAAATGATCAAGATTGGAACTGGAGATTTCTGAATACAAAGCATGTTTTCTATGACCTCTGCCCACAGAGTTCTTACAAATTCTTAAACTTTATATACCCTGACTCCCTTCACTTCTTTCTTCCACTCTCTACTTCTACCCCTTTGTTTGGTTTTTATACCTTCTATATTTTGCCTGCCTTCTTTTCACATGCATGGCACTGGATTTGGTGAAACTTGACCTGCCTAGAAGTGGCTGTGAACAGGAAAAAGCATTTCTTTTCCAGCCTTACAGTTCAGTTTGGAATATGAGCAACAACAATGAAAGAGTATCTTTATTACTTTGAGCTTAGTATGAATTGTTACTAGCATACCAATCATAGATCAAATTAAGTAAAGGTCCACAAACAGCTTAGCAGCAACTTCTAGTATGGTAATCAGTAAAACAAAAAACCCCACAGTTTTTAAACTAGGCAAGAAGGAAATTAGGAATTGGGTATGTCTAGGTTGTCAGATCTAAAGCTTCAAGATTAAAATGTGTTGTTTATTGCAAGAATTGGTGTGAAACGGTCAAAAGGCTGACAGAGAGACCCACCTTGGGGTCAAGAAACAGTGGCCTAAATAATTCTGTTTGCACCCCCTTTCCAAAACAAAAGCAATATTCTCCCAGGCCCTGGCCCGGAAAACCAAAGTCAAATGCTACCCACAAGCACCACAGCTTATTACTAGAACTGCCAATAATTGAACCAGAAGCTGTTCCAAGTTTGACTTTAATTTGAATTATACTAAACAGTGCAATTTGGATCCAAAAGCATTTCCAGGAGATGATGAATTATGTTAGGATCATCTGAAAAGATTGTACTGCTCATTCCATTATGACTTGATTTGTGTGAATTCAATATTTTTCTCTACAAAGGCTTTTAAAAAGCCATTAATAAAATGCAGTTCTGGCTTTACAGCTGATGAACAGTCACCTCCCACAGCCAAAAATAATAAAATAAAATAAAATAAAATACAAACCAGACATTGGAAGCAGAATATTGACTGCAGCCTGGTGCCTACCTGTCTGCAGGTGAAGACTTGGAATTGCGTGCTTTCTTTACTTGGGCATATAACGCTTCAACCGTTGGCCCTTCCCTAGGGCTCTGTGGTCTATTGTTCATTGTGCCACTATTTATGGAGGAATTATATGAAGCAATTCCAGCATACATTGAGTCACCATCGCATCCAAAAGTCCTGTTTAATTCTTGGATCTCAGCATAATCCCGTTCCCGAGCTTGTCTCTCACGAAACTCTCGAGTCTTGGCTTGAATTCTGGAAATGAGAAATAAGGCTAGAAATATATTTGAAAGCTGGGTGCAAAAATGCTCATATTCATGGGTAAGTTAAACCTACTAGGGGGAAAATCACAAAAGTGCTAGAGTGCACTACTTAAGAATCATGGGGCTTTAGTCAAAGTTAGACTCCAGAGTACATTTCCTAACTTTAGAAATTTTGTGGATGGGGAGACACATATAACATACGTAACTCAAGGTTTGCAAGTTGCAGGCAGCACAGCAATGTTTCCATGTGACCATACTGATACACCAAATACCTGTTTGGGTGTTATTCCTCCTGTCCTCCTTCTCCATGGGCTCATTATACCCAATAACATAAGATGAACCTTCTGGATCAGGCCAAAGACCCATCTAGCTCACCATCCTGTTCTCACAGTGGCCAACCAAATATCCAAGAAAAGCCTGGAAACATAACCTGAATGCAACAACACTCTCCTAACAAGTGATTCACAGCAACTGATATTCAGATACTGCCTCCAACAGTGGAATTGAATATAGCCATTGTAGAGTTTTAGTTTTATTATGCTATTTATTTTAGCATTGGAACTCCCTTAGTCTGGATATTCAACTTGCTTTCTCATTAGGTAAGATGCTGTCACTCAAACAATTCTTACCCTGCCATATGTGGCTTGCAGATTGCCTCATAAAACTACAAGTGCTTTGATTCTGTTGCATGTGGTAATTATTAATCATTGGTGTTTGTATGATGATGTATTTCACACCATAATGATATTACATTGCAACCCAATGCTTTCAGTATCCTTTACCATTAAAAGCATATGGTGGAGGTTTTAATCTTACATTTAATCTAACTCTGCCCTTCATCTATTCACAGATTATTTAATGCTTTCTAGCAATCCCGCTTTATGGTTTCTATAAAGAACTCATAAGAATATCTCGGAAGGTTAAAAGCTGACGTTATTTAAATCAATAGAAAACTTTCCATTGACTCGGTGAGGATAGCATATCATTCATTCATTGACTGTATAAATATCTCATTGACTGTATAAATATCTCATTGAGTAATACCTATAATTAATAAGAAAATAAGCATCTCCACATATTGCAGCCACATTTCTTCTGTGAATTATGTATTATAGACATTTGAATGTAATTTAGATAATGTTTTATACAGTAGTATTATGGCTAGAAATATTAGCCATTCCCATTTAGGAACTACACATTATGGTTTTTTAGGTGCATTACTAATATTTGCACCTGCAGTGTAGATCTGAAAAGATCGTATTTTCAAATATTGTGCATCATACAGGTACACTTAGAAAAATGCATTTTATCAGGACACACTACATGTGCCTATTGTCTACTGCAGGGGTAGTCAATCTGACATCCTCCAGACATCGCTGAACTACAATTCCTATCATCCCTAGCCATTGGCCATGATGGAATTTGGAGTTCAACAATATCAGGAGGGCAGCATGTTGGTTCCCCCTGGAGTAGACAATAAGAACAAATAGCACAGATCTAGGCTGATACAGCAGCACCCTTGGGCACTTTACCATGTGAGACAGCAACACAAAATTCCCCCGACAGCATTTATGGGTAGGGTGGAGGTATAAAATTGGTATGAAAGCACACAGGCAGCACCAAAATGACTGGAGGCGTAAGTAGTTTAGAAATGCATGTTACAGCTTGACTAACGCTACAAATCAGAGACACATGCAGAGAATTCACTATCCCTTTGATTATTCAGATAATTGCCGCTGCCTTTAAAAATTAGAGTAAACATGATGTTTAAGCGCTTTTAGCTGCAAAGTATTGGACTCCTGTAGTGCAAGTTGGATAATTTGATAGGTTTTCCGGCACTGTTAAATTTAACAGCAATAAGAGCAGCTCACTTCCAATAATTGCGTATTAGAATGAATCATCCTTAAATGGTTATTTGGTATTAAGAGGGTGCCTCATCTGCTGTGGCAGGGAGAGGGAAGAGTTGTAATGGGCGTGCCTTTCAAGACTTCAGATCTATATCACGCAAAGCCAGGCATAGGCAAACTCAGCCCTCCAGATGTTTTGGGACTACAACTCCCATCATCCCTGACCACTGGTCCTGTTAGCTAGGGTTGATGGGAGTTGTAGTCCCAAAACATCTGGAGGGCCGAGTTTGCCTATGCCTGCCCTAAGCCCTGCAAGTATGGGGTAGTCCAATTGGAGAAACCCTGTTTCTGTTTTATAAGCTATCAGTCTTGGCAGGCAGACCAACAAATCTACCATCACCACCTGCCCAAAAGAACACACAGTATTCTAGATGTTCTAAAAAGTATATATTATTTTTACCTAGAAAGGAATCTGTACTTTGGCCATGACTGCTTGGCTATATTGCATATCCTGTTGTTCTTTCCTCGCAACTATCGTAAACATACCAATGTGACATGGAAATAGATCAGCACTACTAATCCTGTAAACTGCCCTGACTCTGCAAAGAGTAACTGGGTGTGAATGGGTTTAGTGAGTACTTTGGATGTTGTAATGTACCAAGCCACAGTTTGTTAGGCATGACGCTCAAGAGAAAGGACTATTTCCCAAATCTTTATGTAAGATCACAGGAACATGTGAAGCTGCCTTATACCAAGTCAGACCTCTGGGCCATCTACCGCATTATCATCTATACTAACTAGCAACAGAGCTGCAGGATTTCAGACAAGGGTCTGATGCTGCAGAGTGCACCTGTGAACTTTTACATCTCTGTTGGTACCGTGACATGTGAAATGCAGTGCAACTATGAAAGTCTAACAGCTTCCAACTAACTGCCACCGTTAAACCCTTGAACGATACATTTGAATAAACTAACTCTTAATTACCAATGTGGGCTGCTCATTTTGTTGGTGTTGCTTTTTAAGGCAGAGGACCACTGGAAATTTAAAAGCGAAAGGACATTACAGAGAAGACCGAGAACTAGGATGGATTACATGGCCCACAGATATTTGTTTTTCCTTAGCTGTCAAATAGGGTGGTCCATGTACAAATATATGTGTCAAGTCATGGCCAAAGTGCAAGTAATTGTGTGTTGAGTAGGATTCAGAAGACTATAACAAAAAAACATTACTGCACCAATTAAAAATACCAAAGTGAGATATCAGTTTGTATTTACAGTCGATAGAGTTTCTACTCCAAAATCTCTTTGTCTAGTCTACAAGTGCAATGAAAATATTTTGCTCTGAAGAAACAAAGTGTAGATTTCCCAGTAAAAATATTATGGTCTCATTGGGAATTCTGGAAATACACCAGAAGAGCATCCTGCTGTTGAAGCCCTGACTCCATCTGATATTTTAATAGCTCCAGATGGCCTTTACTGGAAGACAACACTCTCGCTATTCTTTTATCATGACCCCTGAGGTCACAAATGATCTGCAAGGATGGTGCTATTGTCCTTTCAAGAGTATGTTAGTATGCTTCCCATTAAATCTTTGCTGTTATTTGACCATACTTTCACTGACAAAACGAATACAATCAGTTTTCTCAAATGGAACTATATGCAAAATTATAAGAAACGTGTTTTTCTGGCTGTTCCACTATAGTCCATGTTAAAGTGAACAATGCCATTTGATGCATTTTTTCATCAGGTGGTTTTCTAACGTAAACCACATGAGCAATCCCACCTATTCATTTATGTAAGAATGTTGGCCCTGAAAATAAAAATCTAAGTGCATTAAGGTCCATGTCTACCAACTGTTCTAAGAATGTTCTAAGAACAGTGAGCCTATTGTAAGATTCATTGCTGTGAAATAATTAATATTCACATTTTTAATGAATTATTTGTCCTTTGCCATTGTCATAAATAAAGCACTCTGGATTTGCATAGACAAAAATATTAAATAAACTAATGCTCTAAATAAAGTAATAAGGTTAATTTCCTTCCTGCTGTCACTAAATTCATGTTAGCAGCCTCTCTTCAGCTTGACATCAATTAATGATTTTAATTCCACACTCTTGTCACTGTGCTCACTACCCTTTCCTCTAATTAAAATGGATGATGCATGATGAAGGGAAAACACAAGACTTCTGTTCTTGTAACATTTCTATTCATTAGTATACTTTTTTACAGCAAAAGGCTTGTAGCTTTAATGGCACTAAAGGAAGATGAAGAAAGGCTGTATTATCTCTGAGAGGCGTAGGCTTTAACACCCTTAAGGGGAACAGACAATACATAAAATTACCATTGTTGGAGGACCAAGTTCTCCAGAACAAGGTATCAATATAGTCTATTAATTAATATGCATTATCTATTAATAAATGTGTACATGCACATATACCTTTAAATGTATGCACATTCTATTTAATGATCATACTTTGGGTGTCCACAATCTAAATAAATGCAATTTATTGTGACATCTAACACTAAGTACTATTGGGCAAGAATGCGATGATTTTGCTGTGATGATATGACATTTATATAGAACAGTCTGGAGTGACGAGAAAACTAAGGAATGCTGGTTCTGTAAAGAGAGAAAAGAAGTTTTTTACCATTTATGGAGTTATGGTAGTAAATGTGACTAATTAAATTTTCCAGAAAGATTAGATTCTTCAGTATGCTTCTTGAACAATGTAAACTTGAATGTCCCCATCAACGTATTGGGTCTCAGGAAATCTTCATATTTTAACTATGGCAAGAATTCTGTATGGCAAGTCTTGGAAGAAGATTAAAAACTTAAAATATATATAATTAGGAAGATGTGGGAATAACTGGTGGCTATAATGCTAAGAGATTAAGGAAAGATAGCAACCCTACTGAATACATAGAGATCAGTAATTTACTATATGAAAAGAGATTTAGAAATATTAGGAATGTTGGATTGATTATATGCTGCTGTAGGGTAATCTGGTGACAGTGTAAATGCATACTTGAGAAATAATTTCATTCCAAGATGGTGCAAAAGGTAAGATAGAGGCAATTAAAGCATTTTACTGTAAGTTATTTATATTTAACTTATGTTCATTAATTAATTTTGTTAAATGTATATACATGTAGATACATACACATATGAGCCTGCATTGCATCTTCAAATCATAGTGCATATACCCACATAGTTTCTAGTTATTTTGTTTACATGATGGGTGAGCAGTCATCACCCTGACGTGGAAGAAGGTTTCACTGTGTTTTAGGTCCCTACTGCCTTAAGTAAGTAATCTGTTGCAAATATAACTTCCAGCAGATACTGTGAAGCTTATAACTTTTAAAACCTCACTAAGCTTTCCTTCTGCTTCCAAGGGAGAAACTTTTCTGACATCACTTTTCAAATCAGAGGCAGGCTGATGACAAAAATATCATGGTACAAATTATTTGGAAAGACTACTGTAACCCTTTTAGCCATTTATAATACATTCTTAAATATAAAGTCGAGTCCTAATGCCATCCTTACAACTGAAGAGTCTTGGCAATGCACAATACATTTAGAAACCAAGACTGAGAATCTTTGCTGCAGTCATTATTTTCAATCCCATGAGCTCCTAGACATTCCACTTGGCAAATTTCTGTCTCCACTTTCTTCACACTTGGGATCAGAAAGACCCACAAAACCAGTGCGGGGAGCTCCCCCTTCTGGTTCAGGAGCTGTGAAGGACAGAGGCTGTTTTCATTTCAGCACTGATACCCACTGACTAAATTTGCAAAGAGAAGGATACTAACAGATTCACTTCATAAATGTAATCTTATTTGACTAAGAAGCAAAAGGGTAGCAAAGTTTTGAAATAATAAACACCAAGGGTGGTTGACTTGGTTTTTTTTCCAAAGGATGGCTCACATTTAGAAATGCACAAATACAACCGTTAACTTTTGGAGACTGATCAATCTTTAGCACTAACTCCCGAAGCTCTTTGCAAGTCAACAAAGTCAGCAGCTCTTAAATATTTTAAAACAGCATTTCAAGAAAACCCCATCATGACCCCCTCCAAAATCTAGCTATCCCTGTAAGTAATGTCATTCCAACTTGCCCTTGGGAGCTAACCACTGGCAACATGATTTTTTTCTGTTCTAAACCAAGACAGCCAATAGTTAAGTGATTAACAAGTAAACATGCATTTATAAATAAATATCTAAATAGTATTATTATTGTTGTTTAATTAATACACACTGCCAAAGGAACTGACAGACAAGGATGCATATCTAAGCAGTACAGAGATTATAAATGTTTGGAATGTAAGCTTTTGCGCCTCTCAAATCTCTTCTTTAGGGCCTTTCTGGAAAATCAGTTTTTTAGTGTGATAAATGTGTAGCGGTTTTCCATTTGTTGCATGGGATCCAGACATTTTCCCTTAAGGAAGCAATTCTGTTTCGGTAATGTCACAGTTTCCCCCACATTCAAGCCACAATATATTGCTGCTTGGAGAATGTCACTCTTTTCCCAGTTAGCAGGCTGCAACAGACTGCTGTCTTGAATATGATTTACAGGCACCTATTGCGTAGATTCCATGACATCACTGATGACAGGGGAAACTACCATTATGCTTCTGCCATCTATGATTCGGACTCTAAATCCTTGAAAGTGGCTTCTTTCAGGAGCTGAAGTTTACAAGTATGGAAAAACCTTGTTTGCTTCATGCTGCCTCTTTCTCAGTTAGCAAGTCTTGAGACTCCAGCAAGAATCCTTGCAAAGATTAAACTGAGATGGGAGTTGTATAATCCTGTGCTGTTACCCCCTCTGCAGGCTTAACACATACTCTCTGTCTCTGCTGAATATCTTACTATATTGCACTTAATAGGGAATGACATAATTGCATAATTAAGGGAAAGGGTCATATATCTGTGGGAGAGTATCTGTTTTTCCAAGTTTCGTCTACATGGTGATCAAAATGCTATCATTCTATCAATACAGGTGCACTGACATATGTGTCATGTGTAGAATGCAATGTACTACTGTACTTAAAAAAAAAAGATCATATTACTTGAGTACTATTATAGGACCATGCCTTATTTTCATTGGCCAGTATCAGGAATTGAAACTATCAGCCATGTTTGATATTTATATAATATAAATAAATATAAAGGGGGGTAAAGAAATATTTACTATATATTTGGGCACACTTAACAATCTCCTTTTCCGAAATAGCTTCCTTTCATGTGGGTTTCAAGGATACACTAAGAATGGCTGAAGGAATCTTGCTTCATACAAGATGGGATTCATAATAAAGCAGTGGGATACTGTATAAAAATGGCAGTCTTAATTCAATTCGTTCAATGGAAAATTAAGCTACATTAATTTGCTTGTCTTCTAATCAATGTGAACAAAATACTTTCAAGACTTCGAGCAAAATACAATGCAAGCAAAACACTATTAAAATTATAGAGTCAGGGCAAAATAATTTTATATAATTGTGGCCCTGATTGATTTTTTAATGGAGCATCCACTTGTTCTCTGACCCCGGTGGACTTTCGCTGCATTTTGGTTCTACACAGCAAATTCATTACACCAAACCTAGCTCCCCCGTGCATTTCATCATTAGAGCAAGCAAATTTGATATTAAGTTATTTGTGTCATTAACAGCACAGGAAGAAGAAAAACAGAAGTATTTCTAAAAACAAACTACTGTCTAAATTGAAATGTTCTGCTGGATCCCTAATAAATTTTTCAAGGATTGCCCAAAGTTTCAGCCACATAATTTTTTTATTATACTGTTTTACACTCCCTGCTTCTCCTAACAGCAGTAAGTTTCAGGGCAGCCCTTTTAGATGGTCAGTTTCCTTGTGAGGAGCCATTTAAAGTCCCCTTAATTATATACTATATTTATTCCAAGCAGTTTACAATGGGTTGGATCTTGACATATCTTTTTTCTGATTTGTTCTTTTTAGAATAATAATGAGCTATTCTCAACACTGTTATTTTTCTTAAACAATCATCACTCAATAAAATGAAAGAGAAAAACATGAGAATATAACAATCATAGGCAATTTACATTGGGAAACACGTTAGTAACTGGCACTGTAGGCAGTGGGTTGGAAAAAAACTCCCAACTTCAAAGGAAATGGGAACAAGTGCCATAGGAGATCCCAAGACCAACACCTCCCCTGTAATCATGCAGGCCCAGTGAATGTATCACTAAAGTAATTATTCCAGCTGGAGTATGCTTGGTGCAGGAACAAAATGTGGGAGTCAATTCATGTAAAATCATCCCAATATATATATATATTTGTTAAGACACAGACATGGCTTAATATTTAGGGCTGCTTTCTCACAGTACAATTTTGGATGTGCACATTAGACTGAACATTTGTAAACTTAGATATGTAATGTATGAGTGAAGTAAGTATTGGGGGGGGGAATCACATGCTTATGGCACGATCATACCTAGCTTGAGCGTAATCCAAGTTTGTGAAATGTTCTTGAGAGATGTGTCATTAAGTTCATATGTTACATTAAAAGGTAAAGGGACCCCTGACCATTAGGTCTAGTCGTGACCGACTTTAGTTTCCTGCTTGGCAGGGGGTTGGACTCGATGGCTCTTGTGGTCTCTTCCAACTCTATGATTCTATGATTCTATGATTCTAGGGTAGGGTTGCGACGCTCTTCCCGCTTTATTGGCCGAGGGAGCCGGGGAACAGCTTCTGGGTCATGTGGCCAGCATGACTAAGCCACTTCTGGCGAACCAGAGCAGCGCACAGAAACACTGTTTACCTTCCCGCTGGAGCGGTACCTATTTATCTACTTGCACTTTGAGGTGCTTTCGAACTGCTAGGTTGGCAGGAGCAGGGACCGAGCAACGGGAGCTCACTCCGTCGCGGGGATTCGAACCGCTGACCTTCTGATCGGCAAGTCCTAGGCTCTGTGGTTTAACCCACAGCGCCACCCGCGTCCCATATGTTACATTAGTGCATAGTAAATACAGTGCACAACAAACATACCATTACTTATTAAAATATATGTTATGATGGATTATTGCTTCTGTTCCTTGGGTTTACACAATACTAGGAATAAAGGTACAAGGTAGTGATCCTTACCAGGGATTGGCTATCAAGATCTCTCTCTTTAAATATAGGGCTAGGGAACATAGATGCTATTGAATTCCGCAACTCCAATCAGCCACAGTCAGGAATGATGAGAGTTGCAGCTTAGCAACATCTGGGGAACCACAGATTCCCCCACCTTTGCTTTAAATAGAGGACATGAATTTAATTTTACTGTTGAGAGTATGTTTACAATTAGCCCAATTTATATTTCCAGAATCAGAAATAAAAAAAGCATGCATATTCGTGCCCGCATTAGAAAGCCATGAGAAGCAAACTGTTTCTTCTGTTGCTTTATCAGGTTCCCTCCTCTCTTTTTTTGTAACATTTGAAGCCATGCTAACAGAAAAGGAGGGGAATGTGTCTTGCCATATTTCCCCCGTCAGTTTCTATTTCCCCTGAAAAGCCTCCCCGAAGACTGGCAGCTTGCTAAGTTTAAGCTCTAGGACAGCACCCTATAATGCACGAGGGCTGCTGTCAGAAGCAAACGATGCCCACCCCTCATGTACATAGAGGCCTCTCTGGATCCCAGCCCAAGAAATTACTTTATACTGGGAAGAATTTTCAACACTGCTGGCGGACATCCAGTGTAAAGTACTAAGAGTTTTCTGATCGAAACAAACAATGAAATGCGTAGACATGTGTAGTCCTGCTTATAAAATTATGCGCATATTTGTATTCCGAGGTAATTTAATGACGCAAATTAAAAAAGGAATCCGACTACAGTTCAACATGCAATCTAAACTGGAATAGCTTCATTAACATCAATACTGCAGCACGCTGCAATTAGTCAGCGACCTATTTTCTATTAATATTTTTTTCGAATTATAAATAGCCATCGTTGTTAGTGTTTAACTTCACTGCAAAGTAAAATGTTGTAGGAATAGTGGCAGCAATTTAGAATCAACTGTTGCATCATAAAGCTAATCAAGTTAATTGACTTCAGTGTGATTTTGTAGTGCTCTGGAAGTGACAGGCTGGAATTGTAGGCCTGCGTTCAGATATAAGCATTTATGAGAATTAAATTAATGTTATTTGGTGCATGATTGTAGCTAGGAACTCTGGTCCAGATGTCCATTATGCATATGGGAGCAGCGCTGTATACACGCGCAGCTCCTGCCTCATATAAGCCTCCTTATCCAATGCAATTACAGGTTATTCCAGGCACACATTTCTTTCTGTGGGCATAACTGCACTGAAAAGTTGAGGAAGTATGCATTAGCTAGGTACGTGGGGATGCATTTGGTTGGTTACTGGAAAACTGGGTTTATACAGATGGAATTTGACAGAAGTAATTATATAAAAGCATGAAGATCTTAAATTTGAGGGGGAAATACTCCAGCAAGGAGTACTCACTAGTTATTATATAGCCAGCAATTTAATCTACACAACACTACAGGACAACAGGAAAAGGTTGATCTCCAGTGACAATATTTATTTCCAGCGAGGAGTTTCAAATTCAATTGAAGACACAGTGTAAAATCAACAAAAGTAGATATGCAAATGTTTTCAGGAAAAGATACAAAATTTATTCCAATTCCATATAAATATTAATGTTTTTGAAAGTGTCTAGACAATCAATTCTAGCACAGGTGTACTTATTACTCCAGTTGCCCCTGTAAAGAAGGGGGAGTGGGGATGACAAATCATGAAACAGATGCCTGGTTGCTATAACAGCCTCTGAATATAGTCAAATTATCCTAGCTGATGTCCAATATATATTCTGCTTTCTCCCATTAGTTACATGAGCTCTACAAACATATTTGTATCTGAGTCATTTGACTAAAAATGAACTCTAGTGGAATGTAAATTACCAAACGTAAAAAAAAAAAAAATCTCTATCAAGATTTAAGCAAAAGACCAAGTCTACCTCTCCTGTTCTTGCTTCATTCGTATTCTCTCCTCTTCTGAAGTAACAGCTTCCTGCACTTTTATTTTCTCAATCTTGTCATCTTTTCGATGTTTGCCAAACCTGTTAATAACAAAACAAAAGTTCTAACTTGTCAACATGAACCATAATTGTGTAGGCTTCTACTCTCCACATAGAAAACTGTGTGCTCATTATAGAATGACACTCAAACAAAGGGGGCGGGATAGAACGGCAAGGTAATCATCAAACAAATATCAGTTTGAACAGTTCAGCCTCAGTGATGCTTATATTTATAGTAGCACTCCTGGTGAGATGTTTATTTTTAGATTAATACCTGAACCATTTTATTGCACTTCCTGCTTAATTTATGTGTAAGTGCAATATGCAGATATAGTTAAGCAGTGTACATGGAGGTTAAATTACTCCATGAATGGAAAAGATTCTTCTGCTTTGCCATATCCAGTGAGTGGGTATGGTGGGTACCTTTCCCTTCACTATTTTGGTTCTGTTCTTTACCACCACTTCTCTTTTTGACCCCTCACTGCAATGGATGGAAGGGAATTAAGTACCCCAGCTCCAAGGCTGGTTTCACTGAGGGCTCACTTTGGGACCAGAAGGCTTAGGATTCTGCAAATCTTCTGCCACCCTTGACACACATAGCCAGCACTGCTGGGAGCAAATTCGTGCAGACATTTCCAAGGGTGCACCATGCAGTCTTCTGATGGCATATATGCTGTCACACTGGCAATCTCCCTCTTTAGCAGTGCATCAACATCTATGCCATATCCAAAGCCCCCACCCCAAGAATGCTTTCTTGTTTTAAGCCTGCAGCCTAAGTTTAAATAATTAATAAATAAATAAACTACAGCACAGCACTTCTGCATACTGAAATAAATCCACTAGCTCCTCCTTTCTTATTTGTTGCATGTATATATCACACTAGCGGGAAGGTAAACGGTGTTTCCGTGTGCTGCTCTGGTGCTGGTTCGCCGGAGCAGCTTCGTCACGCTGGCCACATGACGCGGAAGTGTCTGCGGACTGTGCCGGCTCCCAGCCTCTAGAGTGAGATAAGCGCACAACCCTAGAGTTTGTCAAGACTGGCCCGTACGGGCAGGGGTACCTTTACCTTTACCTTATATATCACACATCAACCAAGTCCTCTGGGATACTTACAAACTGTTTAAAAAAATCAAAATTCAAGAAAGAAAGAAAGAAAGAAAGAAAGAAAGAAAGAAAGAAAGAAAGAAAGATCTGGAATGGTGTGATTAACATGTACAAAGCAAACTTTTCCACACTGCACATCATTTAAAAAATAAATAAATTAATTCACGGAAACTGATAAAAACAAAGTAACACACTCAGCAGTATTAACACTACAGGTTCACAACGTAAAATAAGAATAAAAAGCTTACAGGTAAAATGGATCCAGGCAACTGGATGAATGTGAACATCCAGGGGTGAATATTCACACGTGAGAGAAAAAATGTTGCAACTACAGTCAACAACCAATTGACACGCAAGTATGCATTGCATCAAACCTGGAAGTGACTTTTAAAATGGTGGAAGCTGCCCTAAAACAGCCCAGAAAGGGCAAAAAAGGTACAAAAACGGTATCCAGCAATCCCACAAGCCTTTGCAAGTGCAATTCCAGGAGCCCTTGCACTGAACATTGAAGCCTGAAGAGTTGGAGTTTGAACAAGGAGGTTTGGAGGGAGTGATTGTGGTGGAGTTTGGTATCCAGTAAGTGCTGCTGGTTTTTTTAAGGGTTTTTCAATGGTTTCAAGAGGTTTACAGCATGTTTGCAGGCTTTTCCAATGGTGTTTTATATATACGTGATTTCATGTAACCACATGGTGTCTCCTAATGTAAAGTGGGAGTTGTCTGTACAAAGGTTCAATTACTTTTTACTAGAGGGCACCAGGTTGGGGGTACTTTGATCTAAAGAAAGAGCAAGCTGAGCCCTAGAGTGTAGTGGCAAGAGCAGGCATAGGCAAACTTGGCCTTTCAGATGTTTTGGGACTACAACTCCCATCATCCCTAGCTGTGGTCAGGGATGATGGGAATTGTAGTCTCAAAACATATGAAGGGCCGAGTTTGCCTATGCCTGGGCTAGAGCGTTGAACCAGGATTTCAAAACCAAGAACCAAGATTCAAACCTTCAATAAGCCACAAAACACATCAGATGACCTTGGGCCTCTCAGCTTGCGGAGTGAAGAATTCCAGCCACAATTAAATGTCCAGCTATGGTCTAAGGCAGCTGCATTACATGTCACTAAAACCAAAAGTCAGCTGGCCACCATTACCACCAAGCAAGTAATCTGTTAAGAAAAAACTACTTCTGTCAAAATCCAGCTCCACATCAGAAAATGGGGGTTGGGGGGGGATTAGAGAACTCTAATTCACAGTAAGGAAAATACATCCAAGAGAAATGTTAAATGTCTTCTTCTCCCCAGATACTTCAAGATGTCATATTTTGCCCTGCTTAATGTATTTTTCAGTGCTAGTGAATAGCTTACCATTAAATATCAACAAACTGAATATCACACTCAGATTTTCTGAGTGTGTATGTGTTTCTCCCTTCCATTTATTGATGTAGGCTTTACATAAACTTATAGACTGAAATAAAAACACAGCTTAGAGTTCCTGTATAATTGGACCGAAAGCAATTTTTTACAGAATTATTTTTATGACAGATTGAAATAACGGTTGCAAATTAAAAATATCCTGCCTGTCCCAAAGTGTGAGAAAATGATGAGGGTGAGCGGATGAAATCCTCTTCACTAATTGCCAAGATACTCCAGGGTTGTTAATTTAACTCCCTCATTTTCCATTTGCAAAAAAAGAGAAAAAAGGTCAGAGAGCACTCTGAGAAGATACCTGTGAGCTCTCCAAAACGATATGATGTGTAAGTCCTCAAGTCAACTAATTTGTGACAGTTGGGACAAGCATCATTCTATATGCAAAAATGATTCTTTTTGCAAACATCCTAGAACATCTTCCCTCATGTCAGTGCATTCTATTGTTACCTAGATTGTGGCATCTTGCAGAACCCCTTGCAAAGCACTGTCTTGCAGAGCTGCTGGGGGAGGAACACATCACTCTTGCCAGAAATCTTAATTGCTTGCTTCAGGTTTCTCCACTCCCATTCTTCCATCCATTTCGACTTTCCTCCCAATTCCCCCCTCCACCCACTCCATCTGACTATTGAGACAGACAGAGACCTGCAGGTCTACTACCCTGTACTATGAGTACTACAAACCTATGACAGGACTTTTCAATGGAAATGGCATGGTCAGGACAACTGGGAATGCTTGGAGAGTGGGTATTTCCCTCTGAAGATGAAAAACATGTCAGTCCTGGGACATTTCAAGAGTGACATGAAGGAAGTCCAACATAAAACTTAAAAGAAATAAAACAAACTCAAACAAATACTGAGGGGGAAACGTAACCAATGCTTATTTCATGATGTCAAACAACAATGTCCTAAATTGCATTTGCAGGAAGTAGGATGAGATCTAAGTTAACAAAATAATGATAAACATACCACTGGTTTCTTAACTGAAGGCATTTTGAACAAAGGCCCTCTTTCCAGGTGGGAGACATCTGCAGAGACATCTGCATTCCCGGATAGTGCAAGGGTATTGGGCTTGCAGTTTTTTGTTTTAATTGTAGGATTTCTGTGAGCTGAAGCCCTGGTGAGGTTGAATAAAACAAAAGGGTAGGAAGGGGGAAATCCTTGGGGCACAAGGGCTGGAGAACAGGTTTTAAAAGAGCATAACAGGAGGGGCACTCTCAGTACTGATACTACTTCATTGCCATCGCCATAGCAAAGCACTTACAGTAAAAAATTGTGGGAAGCCTCTCTAACCTGCTTCAGAAGGGGCGTGCCTCAGAATGAAATCATTTGCATTCAGCCCAGTTCCAAAGTAAGTCCCTGTTGCACAATCCATGGAGCAAGGAACCACTCAAGATTCTTAAAGCTAAATCTAAAATTGCCTGATTTATTCAATGGTGGGCATCTAGTCTTTTATATATTGTTTGTGTTTGGATTGTACTGTTTAAACTTATGACAATGAAGGCCAAAAACAACAACAACTACATTCCCTATTCTCCTTGTGACAATGAAGGGATGCCCAGGTATAAACCTATGTCCTAATCCAGGGGTCAGCAACCTTTATCAGCTGGTTGTCAGTCCACCGTCCCTCAGACCATGTGGTGGGCCAGACTATATTTTTAAAAAGTAATGAACAAATTCCTATGCCCCACAAATATCCCAGAGATGCAATTTAAATAAAAGCACACATTCTACTCATGTAAAAACACCAGGCAGGCCCCACAAATAACCCAGAGGTGCATTTTAAATAAAAGGACATATTCTACTCATGTCAAAACACACTGATTCCCGGACCGTCCGTGGGCCAGATTTAGATGGCGATTGGGCCTCATCGGCCCCCGGGCCTTAGGCTGCCTACCCCTGTCCTAATCCAGCACAAATTCTGCCACCACAGGGAGGCAACTGCCAGAAAAAGGCAACCAAAACGTTGAAGGAGAAGGAGAAACTCCCATATATGGAAAGGTGGCAGCATTAGTTGAGAGAAAAGATGAGTACAAGGTGACATGGTTGACGTTTATAAAATTGTGCATGGCATGGAGAAAGTGGAGTGAGAAAAGTTTTTCTTCCTCACTCGTAATGTGAGAATTCATGGGCACCCAAGGAAGTTGAATGTTGGAAGATTCAGGACAGATAGTTCAACTATGAAACCCATTCCCATGGAAGTTCTTTTTTTTTATAGTATTTTTATTAAGTTTATAAAATACAGAAAAAAAGAATAAAAGACAGATATAGAAAATAAAGTAGAGAAATTACAAATTTCCATGATCCTTTTTTTCAGCACATCTAATGGACTTCCCCGCATCTTCCTAACTCTGCGTTCTCTGTGATACAAAACATCAGCAATTTGTTAACTTATTTCAAAACTTATTGTATCTTTCATTTTATCATGTTACCTAGTTTCCAAAGTGTTGTAATCCACATCTTATACGTTTTAGCTTAAACATAATAAAGTTATTTCATTATTCCACCTCTGACTTCTTGTACCTTAATTTCCATTTCATTAATTTACAATTGCTGAAGCTAGAGTTTCTAAAAAGTGCATTTTTTAACATTCATACAACTTATAATGTTTTTTCAAATAGTCTTTAAATTTTTCCCAATCCTCCTCGATTGTTTCTTCTCCCAAGTCTCGGATTCTGCCAGTCATTTCGGCCAGTTCCATATAGTCCATCAACTGCGTCTGCCATTCCTCCAGCGTGGGTAAATCTTGTGTCTTCCAATGCTTAGCAATCAGGATCCTTGCTGCTGTGGTAGCATACATAAAAAAAATTCTATCTTTCTTAAGTACTCTCTGGTCCACAATGCCCAGAAGAAAGGCCTCCGGTTTCTTAGGTAAGGTAAATCTAAGTACCTTTTTTAGTTCATTATGAATCATCTCCCAAAAGGCCTTCACTTTCGGGCAAGTCCACCAGAGGTGAAAAAATGTCCCTTCCGCCTCTTTACATTTCCAACATTTATTGTCAGACAGGTGATATATCTTAGCAAGTTTGACTGGGGTCATGTACCACCGGTATATCATTTTCATAATATTTTCCTTCAAGGCACTACATGCCGTAAATTTCATTCCGGTGTTCCATAACCTTTCCCAGTCTTCAAACATAATGTTGTGCCCCAAGTCCTGCACCCATTTTATCATGGCGGATTTGACTGTCTCGTCCTGTGTATTCCATTTAAGCAGCAAGTTATACATTCTCGAAAGTAGTTTATTTTTTGGCTCTAACAGTTCTGTCTCTAATTTCGATTTTTCCACCTGGAATCCAACCTTTTTATCCACTTTAAAAACCTCCTGGATTTGAGCATAGTGCAACCAATCTCGCACCTTGTTTTTCAATTTTTCCAAGCTCAGCAACCTCCAATTGTCTCCAATTTTTTCAATTATTTCCCAATATTTAGGCCAGTAGGCTTCCATGTTAAGTCTCTTACGTGCCTTGGCCTCCACCGGTGAGAGCCACCTCGGAGTCTTACTCTCCAATAAGTCCTTATATTTTGTCCAGACCATCAAAATTGCTCTTCTGACAATATGGTTTTTAAACAATTTATGAACTTTAACCTTGTCATACCACAAATATGCATGCCACCCAAAAGCATTGTCAAACCCTTCCAGATCTAGGACATCAGTGTTTTCCAATAAAATCCAATCTTTCAACCAGCAGAAGGCTGCAGATTCATAATATAACCTCAAGTCTGGCAGGGCAAATCCCCCTCTTTCTTTCGCATGAGTTAGTATTTTAAACTTTATTCGGGGCTTTTTGCCCTGCCAAACAAACTTGGAAATATCCTTCTGCCACTTTCCAAAACATTCCACTTTGTTCACGATCTGTAGGGCCTGGAACAGAAATAACATTTTCGGCAATACATTCATCTTTATAGCTGCTATTCGGCCCAACAAGGAAAGTTTCAATCTTGACCATATTTCCAAGTCTCTTTTGATTTCTGACCAGCATTTCTCATAATTATCTTTAAACAAATTCAAATTTTTGGAGGTCAGATACACCCCTAGGTATTTTACTTTTTTAACCACATTTAATTCTGTTTCTTTCAGGAACTCATCTGTTTCTGTAGTTGTCAAATTTTTTGCTAGAACCTTAGTTTTTTGCTTGTTCAGCTTAAATCCCGCCACCCGACCAAAGTCAGAAATTAATTCTAACACTCTTTTAGTACTAGAGACTGGCTCCTGTAATGTTAATACCAAGTCATCTGCAAAAGCTTTCAGTTTATATTGTTTCACTCCGACCTCAATTCCTTGTACAGACCGGTCCTTTCTAATCATGTTCAATAGCACCTCCAGGACTGAAATAAACAATAGGGGGGATAGGGGGCACCCCTGTCGTGTCCCTTTTTCTATTTTGAACTCCTCTGTCACCACATTGTTAACAATCAATTTAGCTTTTTGCTCTGAATAAATTGCTTCTATTCCATTTTCAAACCCCCGCCCCACTCCCATCCCTTCCAAATTTTTCTTCATGAACATCCAAGAAATGTTGTCAAAGGCTTTCTCCGCATCAATAAAGATTAAAACCGCTCTAGTATTAAGATTTGTTTGTAGAAGTTCCAAAATGTCAATAATGTTTCTTGTATTATCAAACAAATGCCTACCGGGGAGAAAGCCAGCCTGGTCCTTATGAATCACTTCATTAAGTACTTTTTTAAACCTACTTGCCAAAATATCCGCAAAAATTTTGTAATCCACGTTTAGGAGTGAGATGGGGCGGTAGTTCTTAAGCTGGGTCTTTTCAGTTTCTTGTTTAGGTATCAATGTGATGGAAGCTTCTTTCCACGTCTCCGGTGCCTTCCTCCCCTCCATAATCTGATTGCAGACCTCCAACAGAGGTTGTATCAAATAGTCCTTCAAAACCTTATAGTATTTGGAGGTAAGTCCATCAGGGCCTGGGGATTTGCCTAATTGAAGGTTCTGAATGGCACTTTCAATTTCTTGCTGGGTGATATTACTATTCAGGGTAGTTCTCATTTCCTGAGTTATTTTTTGTAATCCATTAGTTTTAAGGAATTGATCCATCTCAAAGTCTTTCTGTGGCCCTTGTGAATAAAGTTCTTTAAAATATCTCTGGAAACACTTTCTAATTTCCTCGGGTTTCTGAACCGTTCTCCCTTCAATCTCTAGATTTGTAACTGTGTTAAGTTTTTGTCTCTTTTTCAACTGCCATGCTAGCAGTTTCCCACACTTGTTTGCTGATTCAAAGGATCTTTGTTTCATTTGTTTAATTTTCCATTCCACCTCTTGATTTATCAATTTCGAATATTGTGCCTGGAAAAATTTCACTTCTCTCAGCACTTCCTTCGACTTGGGCCTAGATCTTAATTTTTTCTCTCCTTCTCTTATTTTCTCCAATATCTTCTCCTTCTTTTCATTCCAGAAGCTTTTCTTAATCGTATTTTGTTGTATTAGAAACCCTCTCATAACTGCTTTACTTGCGTCCCAGATTGTTCTTTTTTCCACAGTGGTGTTTAAATTTATTTCAAAATAGTCCTTTAAAGTTTTTTGGGCCTTCTTAACAATCTCCTGATCCCTTAATAGGGTGTCATTCATTTTCCATCTAAAGGATCCGGTTATGTTTAGTCTCAGTTCCACTTTCAATGCATTATGGTCGGAGCAGGTTTTTGGGCAGATTTCCACTTTTCTAGTCTTAGGTGCCAGTCCTCTAGTTATCCATATTTGGTCGATTCGTGTCCATGTCAGATGAGCTTCAGAAAAGAAAGTTCCTTCTTTTCCTAAGGGGTTCTTAACCCTCCATATGTCAATTAAGTCCATATTGTCAGTCATTTCAAAAAAAGTTTTAGGTAGTCTGCCATCTTTCGTTATGTTAGCACTTTGCGACTTATCCATGTTTACAGATACGACCCCATTCATATCGCCCAACATAATGATGTTGTTATAGTCTAAGTAGTCCAGCATAATCTCATGCAGCTTCCTAAAGAATTCCGATTTTCCTTCATTTGGAGCATATATTCCTAATATCAAAAATTTTCTCCTTGTGTCTGAATTTCAATCGCCAAAATTCTGCCATGTTCATCTTTAAATAAAAATTTCGGTGACAGGCTCTCCTTTGCATATATCACCACTCCTCTTTTCTTGACTTTATCCGAAGAAATAAATTCTTGGCCTAATCTTTTATTAATTAACACTTTTCTGTGGAGCCTTGTCACATGTGTTTCTTGCAAGCAAATAATGTCCAATTGTTCTTTTTTCAAAATATGAAATACTTTTCTTCTTTTTTCCGGAGAGTTTCCGCCATTTATATTCCAGCTGAGAAGCTGCAGAGACATCCTGGTTTAGTTGGTGGGTCTTACAATGGGGTGCATTCCCATGGAAGTTCTTGCTGGGGTTACTATAGGTGTCCAGTTCAAAACCAAACCATTGGGGACCTACTCAAAATCAAATAGATATGTGGCTTTTATAGAATCAAAGTTGGAAGTGACCACGAGGATAATCTAATCCAACCCCCTGCAATGCAGGAATATTTCACCCAATGTGAGGCTCAAACCCACAGTCCTGAGATTGAGTCCCATGCTCTACTGACTGAGCTATCAGTTCCCTTCAGCTCCTGATGCATTCCTTGAATGAAACTGATCAGAGATGTAAATAGGCTTTAGATTAGTTTCCTTCCTTGGTAGGCTTTAGATTAGTTTCCTTCAGCTCATCAGCAGTTTCTCCAAAGCAGGGATGGGGAATCTGCAGGTGTTAGACTACAATTCCCATAATTCCTTGTTATCAGCCATGCTGTTTGAAGATAATGGGTTCAGCAACATCTGGTTGGTGTCATATTTCCCAGTGCTGAACTAAAAGGACGAGTAAAACCAATGCATAGATTTAAATACAGTGGTACCTCGGGTTACATACGCTTCAGGTTACAGACTCCGCTAACCCAGAAATATTACCTCAGGTTAAGAACTTTGCTTCAGGATGAGAACAGAAATCATGCTCCGCCGGCGGCAGGAGGCCCCATTAGCTAAAGTGGTGCTTCAGGTTAAGAACAGTTTCAGGTTAAGTACGGGCCTCCGGAATGAATTAAGTACTTAACCTGAGGTACCACTGTAGAAAGCTAGCAGGTACAAACAACAGCTTATTTGTTCTGCTTCAGTTTGAGAAAACAAATTGTACTGTTTACATTTTAACAATCTAGTTTGAAAGAGATACACGTGTTTGCAGCGGCAACACCACTTTGAAAGAACAAATTGATACAATAAAAATAATGTCCATGTAATCTGCTAAATGGATTTAATTCTGACACATTACTGATGAGA
The DNA here is from genome assembly GCF_964252035.2 of Podarcis erhardii. NCBI lineage: Eukaryota > Metazoa > Chordata > Lepidosauria > Squamata > Lacertidae > Podarcis > Podarcis erhardii. The sequence goes on along the minus strand of NC_138513.1, from coordinate 15,456,543 downwards.
TCACTGCTGTCTGACAAATCATTCACAGATTTCATTAAAATAAAGAGCAATGGGGAAAGCATGCAGTAGTTGATTAATGAAAACACACACACACACACAAATGATTGAGACAATTCAACAGCACTTCCCCACCACCACCACAAACAGAGAAAGTACTAACATTAAAAATTAACAAACAGTGTCTGGGTCTCCTGTCAGTGATGCCAAGGGCATGCAGTTTCCCTATAATAAGCAATATTATTACATTTTAAAACTAAACTCCAGCATTCAGTCTGCCATCAAAGCACTTTAACGCTCAATGCAACAATTCCCACTCTATAATCAAAACAGATGGCATTTTATGTTATACATATTTAACATTTTGTAAGTATATGTAAAAGAATGGTCCAACATAATCCTAGAATAAGGTAAGACATCGTTTAGAAAAGATAAAGAAATAAGAACACTGATTATATTCACAATAACCAAAAAGGATTTAATGGCTTGATTCTAAAATACCAAAGAGATTTCCTACATATCATCATAATATGCATATATATATAGCCACTAATTTCAACAAGAAAATATTCACATTTTAATGATGAAAAGCCATCTTCTTAGCATTCTAAGAGAGAGAGCCACTGTGGTTTACACACACACACACACACTCTTAAAAATCTGACAATGCCACCAAAGTGCCCTTCTTTCAAGATACGTTCCCTTTCCTTGAATGCAACACAAAGACGCATTTCCCACATGGATCCGGGTTTACTGATCCCTCCAAATATGCAGTGAGGACGTAAAAACTCAACACAGGATGGTGACAGTCTCGCTAAGTGTTACAACCTGAGTGAGGATGGCTTGCCTTAGCAGAAGTTGTTTCCCACAGCAACCTCATGGCACTTCTAATATTTGTTCAAGTTCTGACTGAAAGACAGAAGGATATAACTATAATGTTTGATTAGCCACCATCAAGTGACTTAGATCTTGCTTCTCCAGAATGGTGCTTCTCCTGTGCTGTTAATAGCTAGGTGCCTGGGCGTCGTTTGCCAGGTGTGCCTTTCCCCCATCAGTGTATCATTGTAAATGATAGACGGAAGGGCTGTAAGCTCAGTCACAGATCATCTGCTTTTCATGCAGAAGGTCTCAGGTTCAAGGTAGGGCTGACCTTGCCTAAAACCCTTGAGAACTGCTGTCAGTCAGTGCAGACAATGTTGAGCTAAATGAACAAATGGCTTGATATATAAGGCAACATAAGGGAACTTCCTATGTTCCTATAGGTAAAGGTAAAGGGACCCTTGACCATTAGGTCCCGTCGTGGCCGACTGTGGGGTTGCAGCGCTCATCTCGCTTTATTGGCCGAGGGAGCCGGCATACAGTTTCTGGGTCATGTGGCCAGCATGACTAAGCCGCTTCTGGCGAACTAGAGCAGCACATGGAAATGCCATTTACCTGCCTGCTGGAGCAGTACCTATTTATCTACTTGTGCTTTGACATGCTTCCGAACTGCTAGGTTGGCAAGACCAGGGACTGAGCAACGGGAGCTCACCCCGTCGCAGGGATTCGAACCGCTGACCTTCTGATCGGCAAGTCCTAGGCTCTGTGGTTTAACCCACAGTGCCACCCGCGTCCCATACAATTCCTATCGAATTTTCCCATACAATTCCTATACAATGTTCCTATACAATTCCAGGTTTTATTTTTTGCATGTTTAAAAGAATGTTAAACATTTCAAAAATGAAGTGGCAATCCTCTGGTTTCCACATTCACAAGACATGTCTGTGCAGTGGCACGTTAACCAGGGAGAAATAACATATGGAGTAGAGGAGCCGGGTCATATCACAGGTCACATTCTGGACTTTGACAAGTTGCCTTGGTTCTCTGTACAGAGCCGATGTATTATATTCTAAACAGCACAGTTCAAAATATTTCCTAGTTTATGTGACAGCTTAATGAAAATCCTGCCCTTCATTCTCTTGTCCTTGATCTATCTTAGACAGCTATTTCTCACTTTATTTTCCTTACCCCCCCCCCCGCCACTAGATTTCCCACTCGCTACCTTCTACAAATGTCTCCCCAAACAACTGCCCAGTTAGGTTCTTGTCTCAGGTTGGCAATTTGTTACTATGGTAACTGGCTGGAGGTTCAAGACCCAGAAATCCACAACATGCATTTGCTTCACAAAAAGGACAGTAGGGGAATACAGGTTGCAAATGCATGCTTTGCAAACCAGGAAACCACTTATCCTGAGAAATGAGTCGGAAAAAAAGAAAAGATAATTCTGCAGCTGAAAAGGAAAACAGCAGCAAGGAGATCAGACCCAACAATCCAATGTTTCTTACACACTTGAATACGTGTCTTACAAGTTCCGAGTCCATTTTGTAAATGTGACCTCAACTGCATTTCTCTGTGAACTCCTATGGCGGAGAACCCTGGTTTGCATGGTATTCTTCTGTCTCTCACACATTCTGGGGATGCATTTATTTATTTTAAATTTTTCTATCCCACCTGTTTCTCAAGAGACTCAAGGTGGCTAACAGAAAGTTATAAAACCAATAGAATCCCTTAAAAAAACCAACCCAACACACATTCAGAAAAAGATTTAATAATATCCATCCTGCACAGCAAATTGCAGCAGTACAAAAGGAAGATAAAACTGAGCCCAAAAAATACACAAAGATTTAGAAATCTAGGTCCTAAAAGTGAGAGCCAACACCTCCAAACTGTCAACCACCAAAGCACCATCTATGAATTACCGTAAGTAAATTTGATCTAGTGTTTACATGGGAGATAACTCTTGACAATTGCATTTTTTGGAAGAGTTGCAACTGGTGGGGGAGGTTGGAGTAAAGTGGTATAATGTGTGTCATTTTTCTTTCCACTTAATTTAAACTAAGTAGATTTAAGCTAGCTTTTATGTAGAGTTCTCTCTGTTCAAAAGCACATTTATGTACCGAAAGAGATGCATGTATGTTGTTTATTAAGTGACATGACACTAAGGACACTTTGGGGTAAATATGCTATCAAAAGCATCCTGGAGCAAGAATACTGGAAAGTTGTTGTTCAACATGTACACCATTGGGACAAAGGACTAGTATTTTCCTTGCCATCATGTTTGTGTCCTATGCATTAAATACTGAAAGTTCTTGTAAATTACATGAAAGGAGTAAACTATAATGTGTTAAATAGCAGGTTGCCGCTTCAATGACTGAATCAAGGAGGAAGGATTATGAATAGAAAAGCTTCTATTGAAACATAAGAGTCTTGGTAATCAGCAGTGATGAGTGCAACCACAGAAATAGAACACTGAATTTTAATGGAAATGTTGTAAAACCCATGCATTTCTAAGATTGATTAGGAACAGCAAAAGCGCAAAACCCCCAAGAACTACTATTTTTAATATATGTGGGCACTCAACAGTCCTGATAGTAACAGATTTGCTACGGTTTGAACTATGCATAGAGCTCAGCTCCAGAGAGGTTTTTGTCCTTAAAAAAAACAACAGCTTGAGAGATATGAACAAGTTAAACCTGCTTTTAATGGGCAATGCACTCTTAATGGACAACATATCCTTACATTACTGTCACTTAATGCACTTAGAAATGTTCTCTTTCCAGTCAGTATTATCCAATCAAGGCTGTGGTGCTTTGTTAGCTAACTAAACACTTGGGAACTCTATAGAGATCTAAGCAGCAGGATGCTAAGACAGCTATTAAACAGCTGTAAATAAGAGCAATAAACTTAACCTGGGAGTCAATTTTAGCTCAAAAACATCACACATTTTCATATAGCATTTATACTCAGGTATACCTAAAATCTGTCACACTGCATGTGTAAGTAGCATGCATGTATGACATTGTAAAAAAATCATAAACAGTTGATATTCACCAAAAAAAATAAGGTTTTACGAAGGCCTGTAGAGACAGCAATATCCAAATTGTATTCAACATGGAAGTTAATTTTTTGACACAGGAGGATATTTGGACATTTTATTTATTTATTTAACAACATTTATTACCGCTTACTAGAATTTACTCTAAATGGTTTATAATAAACAGTCTAAAACAGACATTAAAAATACCAATAAGAAATTAGAAAGGGGGGGGAGTAAAATAAAAGAAGTACAGTTGTACCTCAGCTCCCAAACGCATTGAGAGTCAAACGTTCCGGCTCCCAAATGATCGAAAACTGGAAGTGAGCGTTCCAGTTTTCAAACTTATTTTAGAAGCCGAATGTCCAGCACAGCTTCCGCTATTGTTTCCGGTGCGCCAGCACAATTAGTAACCAATGGGAAGCCGCGCCTTGGTTTCTGAATGTTTCGGAAGTCAAATGGACATACAGAATGGATTCCATTCGACTTCCAAGGTACAACTGTAATTATAAAACAGTTACACTTACTAAAACCATGTCTCAAAATTACATGCTAAAATTACATGCTTGGATATACTCGCTGGAATAAAAAGGTTTTTAGTGGGTGCTGGAAACAATACAGTAAAGACACCTGCCTGTATTACTGAAGAGATCAGCTGGATTTAGCATCAGTAGTTAATGTCAAACTTAAGCAATATGAAGATTACACTACAGATTCTTAAGTAAAGGTTTGGTGTCTAAAAACCATGTGTAAAGATGGTTAATTTGTACTCATTCTATTGCCATTCAGCTGTACAGCTTGTGAAACGAGAGAGACTTTGATGGCAGCTAGTCTAAATCAATTTAGATACTAATAAAATTGCATTATGGTCCTTTTAAAATCAGCAGTGTCCACTTACGAGCATTCAGGCAGTAGCCTGCTCTCCAATATGTCCTCTTGGCGACTCTACTTCTAATTCCATGCTCTGTACATTTTAATGCATTATTGTTTCAAAATACAATGCTACAAATTGCAAATTACATCTGGCTCAAGGGCTGATTATGAGAAATACTAGCGCTACTGCCTCTGCCTGAATAACTCTGATAATAATAATAATAAGAGATTGATTGAGCTGCAAAGCAGCCATATGATGAGAAGGGTCCATTTGAACATTGCCATCAGCTTCTTTTGTTAAAAACAACACTTTGACATGTCACAGCCAACAAATCTTACTGCATTTGGTTACCATGGTTTTCTTACAATTTAAACTATGGGTACTTTCCCAGAAGGGGACAATATAGGAAATACAAATGAGACACAGGACATAACTTTTCAAGTTATGTGGATGTAAAAACAAAAACAATTTATTTGGGGGGATGCTGTCAAAAAGAGGAAGTGTTACTATGGTGCAATCATATTTCAAAAGGAGGAAAAACACATAAAATAGTAATAATCTGTAACTTAAAACAATCATGCAATGACACAGTGGCATTTTTTCCATAATATGTCATTAACTATGGATGGAGAAGAGAAACCACAATTAGAGATCTTAAGAAAGTGATCTGTGAACCAGGATCTTCTAGGTTCAAATCTCAGTTCTGGCAAAAACTACATATCTTGCTAGAAACTTATGTAGCTTGCCTCTAAAATTAGTCTTCACACCTAAGAACTGGAAAGTAACTAACGTAACAGCAATTTTAAAAAAGTGATCCAGAGAGCTTTTGGATGTCTGTTCTGGAAAAACGGGTGGAAAACACTATTAAAAATAGAATAGAGCAGAGGTTGCCAACCTAACACCCACAGGCACATTTTTCCTGGTACCGAGGAATGCTCCTTGTTATTAGACAACAACAGCACAGAGTGTGCATGTTATCTACATAATCAGGACCAGCAAGGCATAGCTGACATCCCATGATAAATATATGGAGTTGATTGATTTGGTTGTCTCTCAAATTTTGTATTAGGCCATGCCTCCTCCAGGACAGCCATTTTGTGAGCGATGGCCCCAGCACACTCTTGCCCACTAGTCCAAACAGGTTGGCACCTCTGATATAGAAGAACAAGTCTTGCTGAAACCAAACCAGCATGGCTAATTCAAAGATAAGCCCTGTCTCACTAGTTTCTGAACATTCTTTGCCAATAAGCATACAGATGGAGGTGATCCAGTCAACACTGTATATTTAAACTTTCAAAACTTTGGACAAATTACCTTTTGACAAAGGAACAGGAAGCAGAATGTAAGAATATGGGGACAGCAATGTTGAATCAGTCACAGTTTTGCAAAGCCTCATCGGGCTATGTATTTCTCTTATAAGTTGAGTTTTCTCTTTCATTTTTGGGCACAGAAGAGATTTTACAAATGTAACAAAAGAAAAGCACAAGTCACCATGTCCAGGAGAAACATCAAGGGTATGGGTGGTGGATAAGAAATTATCTCATGGCAACTTAATGTGAATAATGGTCAGTGATAATCCATTCTTCTTTTTTTTAAATACAATGATTCTACAGCAAAGTTTTACATATGCACACAAAAGGTTAACCAAGCTCTTGACAGTTCACCTGGAACCTCCCAAACGTTAAAAGTTCCCTGCAGACCTCATTATCTGTAAAACATTTGTATACATCAGCATTTTCCTGTCAATTACTAGAAAAATCATTGTTGATGTAGCTTTCCCAAGGAATATCCTCTGCTGAATAAATTAAGCAATATATGATATTATTTCAGACCTTGAAAACTGATATGCACATTCAATTTCAATGTGTTAGGAACCCATTCCAGGGAGAACACAGAAAGGACACTGAAAATGTTCCTTGTCTCTCCAGCTTTTAAGGTCTTCCAATATAACAAGAAAGTAAGCAGATGGGAAATATATATTTCTAGAACCATAACAGCTGTGTGGGCTTCATGTCCTTCACAAATGTGTAATGGGAACTACAGTACCAAACGTTATATTCCACCGAATGGCTTGGAAGTAGGTCTAAATGATGCACTTCTTGATTAATTTGCACTTGATTAATTTGCAACTATCAACCAAAAGCCATTGCTTCAGATTTATCCAGAGCAATTGCCCAGGTATACAGAGCAGCTGTTACATATTCATCAACAAATAAGTGCTTACAGAGAAGAGTCAGCTGATCCCAAGCTTATGCAGAAGCAGGGAAAAGTTCATTTGGATAGGTTTTAGGCGTTTGGAAATACCGAGGTAGGCTTGGATGGGGAAATGAATGAAAGAGAATACAGCACATCTGAAGGTGCCTTATACTGCATCAGACTACTGGTGCCTATAGCTACGTATTTTCTGTGCTGACTGACGGTGCTTTTGCAGTCCAATAGTTTAGACAGATGCTTTTCCTAGCACGGCGTAATGTGGCAAAATAAATATGTACCTCCACTCCACTTATTGGAGGAGACACAAAGGTCATTTATTAAACTGTAACTGGTGAAGAAGCCTTGAAACCAATGGGGAGAGGGTCTGTTAAATCTCTCCCATGCAAAACTTTGTAAAATTACTAGCCCTAAGTTGAGCCAAGTTTACCTTTTCTACTGATCTTCCTCGGAGACGAGGAGAATGGGTATCTCCTGTTTTCTACTTTTTAAAACAGCACCATTTCCCCATAAAGCTATTTTGTACCACTCATTATCCAAACTAGCCCATATGCTATTCCTGATGTGGGATTGTCTCATTTTCATCAACATGTTTTATTCTATGTGCAGCAGAATTTCCCTGCCCTCCCACCTAGTGAAAGTTGGCACTTAGGTTATAAAAGTTAACTGTGATTAAACGCTCATCATGGTATACTGAAATGTTACTGCATAGTAAAAGGTTTACTGCAGCTCTCAAAAAAATACTGACCTGAAAGCTATCAAAATGGTGACATTGATACATGTCTGTCGTCGCATATTCCCTTTGCTGCTAGTTCCTTCTGTTTATAGCGATACTTAAAAAGAGGTTTTGTACAGAAGAGTGCATTCCATTCCAAAGAAATGGTGGTGCCCTTTCCCAAACTATTACTGTTTATCATATGTAGAACACAGGGATGGTCCTATGCTCAAAGTTTCTTGCACGTGTGTGCACATCCCACCCCCACCCCCCATACACTGCTCTGAGCAGGTGGAGAACCCTAGAGGCCTCTAATGTGGCTGGAGGAACTGTAATTAGAGAAGGAAATCTGGAGAACAGAAATCTACACAAACAAGTACTTTAGCGGTTCACAAGATTCTATGGATGTACAAATAGGGCCTGTAACAAAACATTGCAGTGTGGAGTACTTCTGTTCAGAGTTCCAAGGATACGCCATTCCATTCCTATTCCTCCCTGGTTTTCCAATTTCTACCCAACACTCTCTACATTCTGTAACCACTGAGCATGCTTCCCCACATCCCTCCTTACAGATTTCCCCCTAATGATATATTGCACCTGTTCAGTTTCTCAAACATCTGTCTTGTGCCTGGATGGTGCCATTCTTTACTACAGATTTGTTATCTTTAATTGAAATTTCAACAACCACAGTGGGCATCTTGTATACAAATAATTATCAGACCAGAATTTGGAAATGCATTCACTAAGCCACAGCCAAAGTACACTTTTGTGCCTAGGAAACACCACACCTCAATTCCCAAGGCTTTAGTACAACATTTTATAGCAATAAGGCTTTTAAACTATGTGTTTCTGGTTAACAGGACTCAATTGTGTTTATGACCAAAGGCTAAAATGCAATGGCTATTTCCTTTGCAAGCAACTCTTTGCTCCTAAACCAATGATTAACAAAAGGATATCCTTTCAAGACATGTTAGCATTCCAACACAATGGGAATCCAAGACTATTGCTTATATAGGCTGAAATGAAATATTAAAGTTAAAGCTGTATCCCCAAACATAAGGTCATCACTCAAGCATGTGTCAATCTGAAGCACTCAAGCTTTAATTTATTTATGGTATGATCAATGTGTATACCCACCCACAGATATATGTCTCCTCCTGAAATCATAAATATGGCATTGCAAACATTAATTTCAACAAGGCTATTTCCAGAAGGCTTAAGAGTTAATAAAACAAAGCAAAACCCTACAAAAACAGCTCTGAAAGATTATGCTAACTATTGCAGAAATCCAGCAACTATCAGTATAGCAAATTAAATCTCAAAAGAAATGTTTCCAACATACACTGGGAGGAATGTCATTAACATATTCTTTCATCTAGCAGATTCCTCAACCCTCAAGAAGATATTTATTTACCATACTTCGCTATGGGCTGAATAGTCACCAGCCTTCAATTTTCACATCAGTTGCAGATGAGATGGGGGGAGCACACACCTTGTACACAGGCTTGAATTGAAATTGACTTTGAATCTCTGAACTGTCAACAAATTCTCCTACGAAAAGGTTTGCTTTACAGAGATTATAAAGTAGGTGTCACGCCTGACACTTGCATTTTATATTCAGATGGCAGGTCTGTAAAGAAACGTTACCAAAACGTCAGGAAGGGACTTAGAAGGCTCAGCTGTCACGCTATGTGCCTCTCTGGGCTTGCTTTGCAGTCAGATACTGTGCTGTCGATGTCAGAGGTTCTCCACTTAAACTCCCTGACAAGCAAAGAAGAATACTAGGAGAATATGTTATCAGGAGCTGTGGACTTGTCTTCAGTAGCAGGTCAACCTGACACTTATTTTGGTGCATGAAAACCAAAACTATGATCCTGTTTCAGATTAGAAAACTGTACACTATACCCCGCTGGATATACAAGTTCAAGTTTTTAAATGGTGAAATAATCCTTGCAGAGGACCCTCTATGCTTTCAATGCATTGAAGCCTAATGTGCTGAGGGTGCCCATCTCCTGCCTAAGTCTAAAAAGAAAAAAGGGAGAAAAGTGTGTGTGTGTGTGTGTGTGTGTGTGTGTGTGTGTGTACTAGCAGAAAAACACAAATGTAAACTCGACAGCAGCATGAACCAAAAGGGTGATTAAAAGCGCCAAGCTTTTAGCTGCTTCTCTTTGTTTAAGAAACCATTCCAATTAAGGGACATAAATCAAATTTGCAATCAAGGAAGAATTATAAAGTTAATGAAACATCTGAAATGTAGCTGCTGGAATTGTGGGTTGATTAGCGTCTAAAACAGTGGAAAATTATAAATTTATATTTATTTCCACCCTTAAAAAGAAAAGAAAACACCTGCTTTTTCAGTAGCGTTTGAACTATCCCCAGACATAATAAGCCACAGTAAATGAAAATCATGGAGGAGACAATAAAACCTGCAAGCTACGCAATGGGAAAGTATAGTCTGTGCATGTTGTTTTCCCAAATGCCCAGTCAGAGGTCTCAGGTGGCTAATGCGGCTGGAATGTGTAATTCAAAGCTCCAAATAATATGTTTATGAATCTGGACGTGTTCTGTGCACTTTGGAAGTGGCTGTACAAGAAGAGACAACAGTATATCTGATTTCAGCTAAACAAGGTTTTAAACTAAATTATCCATTTCCTCTTGAAGGACTGGATGGAGCAACACTGCAAGGCTCCCAGTAATCATTTCAAATGTAATTGTAGGATTCAATTTAATGGTAATATGGGAATATTTCATTTGCATTGGTTCCCAGTAGAATGGCTTCCCCATCTGTAATCTACAATACTGAAAGCAAGACACTGCACAGCCAATGTTTTAAATGCCATAAACACCATATTTTGATATATAGACCCCACACTCTGCAAACCCCCTCTGAATCATACTTACTTCTTTAACAAGAACAGCAGTGTGGAGTATCATATACAGCTCAAATTCTAAAGATAGGTGTTTGCAGGTTTAGGGTTTGTAAAGGAAATAGTTTCTTGGTTTCACATGTTAAGACATTGTATCTCATTTTCTAATTTATACAAGCTGTGGTTATTGAGTAGAATTTTCAGATACATTTGAGTTAGGATAACTGAACTCTTTCCTTAGTTGAAACAGTGATCTCAGGGTCACCATTCCAGAAGATTCAGGATATTCCAAAGAGCTCAAGGTGGTTTGCATAGTTACTTCCACTTCATTTTATCCTTACAAATAACTCTGTGAGACAGGATAGGCTGAAAGACTGTGACCGGCCCAAGGTCACCCAGTGAGCTTCATGACTGAGTGGGGACAATAATCCTGTTCTCAGAAGTCCTAGTCTGACACTACACCACACTCATACACAAAAGGAAGTACTTCTTCACACTAAGAAATTCACCAATACAAGCTGCAGTGATGGCCACCAACTTCAACAGCTTAAAAGGAGGATTGGAAAATTAATGGAAGATAAGGCTATCACTGGCCACTAGCCACAGTGACTATCGGCTACCTCCATGGTTGGAGGCTAAATATGAGCTGCTGGGATCCACAGTTGGGGGAGTGCTGTTGCATGTATATCCCACTTGCAGGCTTCCCATGCGTAACTGCTTGGCCAATGTGAGAACACAATGCTGAACTGGATGAGCCTTTGGTGTGATCCAGCGGGGCTTTATGCTCTCAAGAAATATTGCAAATAAAAAACACCACTAATCTAGTTCAAGATTCTCATGATTAATTTCCCCTTATACTTGATTTTCATATATCCTGTATAAACTGTCATGTAAACATGCACTTTTTGCACGTTTTGTTTACTTAAGGAACATACTTGCCACAACTAGTCAAATCTTATTGATTTTTATTTTATTTTTAATCTAGCTTTTAAAATCTCACTGACTTTGTGCTTTGGATGTGTTGTTATTTGTATTTTAATTATTTTTGTATTATCTGCTCTGGGAATTTTTCACCAAAGGGCAGTATACGCATCATAAATAAATGAACAGCTTCTTTGAACTTAAAAATAGCTTTCTGTTTTAACTTGTACTCTTCTGATGCTAATAATTCAAGGATTTCAAGGATACTAAAGCACACAGAGACCCTTGGGGTTTGGCAATGTGGTGAAGAACTTAGTGTTGGTCACAAGGGAAGCACCATTCCCTGCTCCCCTAAATCCTTTGAAGCCACACCTGGAAATCCCCACCTAGGAAGGAGCATTGGTTGTGGCCCTGAGGCACTACAATCACAAAACCACAACAATGTATTATTCAAAAGTAATCAGATCATACTATGACCCTAATCTAGATCACAAGGACTCCTGATTTAGTGTCTGTTTTCAGAACAAAATGCACTTGGTACATGGGGTGGGGGGAGACCCCTTAAGTCTCAAGTTAACAGGAAACCTCTTTAGACAGAAAGCTGCATCTATTTATTCCTGTAACAGTTCTCCTAATCTCTTCACACTTTTTTCTACCTGACCTCTCATCCTCTTACTTCCTCTCCTTTGGTTTCCCCTATTCCTTACAGAAACTGCTGGTCATTGTATCTATAAAAATACAGTACTACATCCAGTGTAGAAAGCCCACCAGATAGGCTGGTGGGAACTACCTAAATACTGTAGTATAGAAATTTATTTATGTATGCAACCACAGCTGCAAGAATGTTCTTTGCCCAAAAAAATGGAAGGAAGAAGAGGTCCCGACAAGAGAAGAATGGATACAGAAGTTAATGGAGTACGCAGAAATGGCGAAACTTACTGGGAGAATAAGAAATCAAGATAACCATTTTTTAAAGAAAGGAATGGAAATGGTTTATTGAGTATTTACAAAGAAATTGTAAACAGATTAAGACACTGCCAAGATTAATGTAAAAACCTGCAGTTTCAAAATATATATGGGATATATACAGGAATGGATATGTAAAAGAGTATGTTGAGATAATTTGGAGTATGCAGGAAGTTGAAAGAAATGTAAAGGATCACAGAAAGAGGGGGAAGGGAGTCAGAGTTTGAAATGTTAAAATTATGATTGAATAATTGTGCATAAATATATATATATAATAAAAAATAAATGAATACTGTAGCACCGTGACAGCAGACTGAGCTCACAGTCTTCTCCACTACAGTGAGTTGTACTGTATTTCTCTTTAAATTATAATACTTCCCCTATGTTATAGTCAAGGTATTTTAATAGTATTATATATTACTACAACTATTTCTATCTAAATTTCATAGAATCATAGAGTTGGAAGGGACCCTGAGGATCATCTAATCCAACCCCTGAAATACAGAAATATGCAGTTATCCCCTAAGGGGATCGAACTTGCAACCTTGGCATTATTAGAACCATGCTCTAACCAACTACCAACTTTATTTTTTCTAACGAACTCCCCCCCTTTTTTTCTAACCAACTTTTCGCTCTATAAGACGCACCCAACCATAAGACACACCTAGTTCTAGAGGAGGAGAACAGAAAAGAAATATTCTCTCCCTCTTTGCTCAGCGCCTCTCCAGCAAAGCAGGACAAGAAATGGAAGGGGCTCCATTTCTCCTCCCACTTCGCTGAAGGGATGCTTCGCAGCTCTCCCTCTCTGCGCAGCACCCCTTCAGCGAAGTGGCAGGAGAAACGGAGCCCCTTCCATTTCTCCTCCCACTTTGCTGAAGGGGTGCTGCACAGCTCTCTCTCTCTGCGCAGTGCCTCTCCAGCAAAGCGGGAGGAGAAATGGAAGGGGCTCTGTTTCTCCTGCCGCTTTGCTGAAGGGGCGCTGCGCAGAGAGAAAAAGCTGTGCAGCGGCTCTCCAGCGAAGTGAAGCCAGGAGAGCAAAAGGGATCAATCCCTCTTGCTCTCCTGGCTTCAGCAAAAGCAACACAAAGCCTCCTGAGCACAGCGGGAGCGCTCTGGGTCCAAAAAGGGTGTCTCTGGGTCCAAAAATGTGGCAAACCCTGCTTTTAGTGTCACGCTACTTCTATACCAGCCATTAGAAAAACATGAGCAGACAAGCAGTTAAAAAATGAAAAACAAAAAATGTCAAATTCAGTCATCCAGACATCCGTAGCTGTGAAACAGCAAGGAGGAGAGGGGAGGAGAAAGCAACACAAACTAAGGAGAGAGAAAGGGAAAAAAGCACAGCTTTGAACATCAGGCCAGAGAAACAGATTTTTCAATATTTTATGTGACATGATGCAACAGCAGCTAAGGACAAGGAAACACAGGCTTTGCTTACATGGCAGCTGACAGTAACTAAAAAAGGAAGGGAAACAGCTTGCACTTTACTGGTTTATGGGGTCCGTGCTGCTTTTACATCTAACTACTTATTCCGTGAGAAGAAAATCTGATATTTACAAAGCAATGAGTCACCCCATACCAGAGAGTTGTTCCCGGAATATGTATCCTGGACTTTGTGTTTTGCTGTCTTATGCCTAGGGACACCCTGGCAGGGCCTAACTCCCTAAAACTTAAAAAAATGTATCTGAGAGACAGGCAAGAGTTGGATCCAAATCTACCCAAATAAACGTCACAAATTGCCAGATAATATATGGAAAATGATTGCATTGGCTGCTGCTCTTAAGAAATAAGGTTATAACCCAATAATAAACCCACAACTTTTAAAAAGTGAAAACATTTGTTTGCCATATATTATCTTACAGTTTATTATATTTAATTGGGTAGATTTGTGCCCACCTTAAGTTATGAATGTCTGTTCTCTTCCTTTTTAAAAAAGGTGACTCTCTCACGGATACAGTGGTAAAGGTAAAGGTAAAGGTAAAGGGACCCCTGACCATTAGGTCCAGTCATGACCGACTCTGGGGTTGTGGCGCTCATGTTCTTAACCTGAGGTACCACTTTAGCTAATGGGGACTCCCGCCACCGCCGTGCAATTTCTGTACTCATCCTGAAGCAAAGTTCTTAACCCGAGGTACTATTTCTGGGTTAACGGAGTCTGTAACCTGAAGCATCTGTAACCCAAGGTACCACTGTAGTTGTATTACCATACTTAAGACGTAGTGTGATGCCCTTCCCTGCCCCTAAAAACAATCAAATAGAAAAAAGCCCCTACCCTGGAGATTTTACTTTTATCCCACTCATATTCTAAGAAGGTCAGGGGTGATGTATGTTATGTATGCATGCAATACTGGCCTAGGCCTTCAAGCCTCTTGGAGGCTCAGGAGCTTCATCTGCATAACAAAAGATAGAGAGGATTCTAAAACCCTCCAATGACATTGTTAGTAGCTGGCAGGCTGCCAATCCCTGCTGAGATAAGGCCAGTGTTGTGATTCGCTAATTGCAGCATTAAGGCAACCTATCACAGTTCTAGCATGCCCCAAAGTGTAAGTAGATAAACAGGTACCATGCCGGTGGGAAGGTAAACAGTGTTTCCGTGCGCTGCTCTGGTTTTGCCAGAAACGGTTTAGTCATGCTGGCCACATGACCCAGAAAAACTGTCTGCGGACAAACACTGGCTCCCTCGGCCTGTAAAGCGAGATGAGTGCCACAACCCCAGAGTCATCCACGACTGGACTTAACTGTCAGGGGTACCTTTACCTTTACCACAGGCGGTGTGCGCGTTTTGCCCTGGGCCAGCTTAAGTGCCCAGCTTACTGGGCCAAGTGCCCCTGTTTGTCATTCTTGTTCTTCTTGTTCCTGATGTTCCGATAAATCCCTTTTGAGCTGAATCTCAGTCTTGGATCATGCCTGAACCCACCTACACTTCAATGTACATGACACTTCTCTTCAGATTATCCTCACAACGATCATGGTTATCCTCACAAGAACTGGCAATAGGACCACAACCTCCACCACACTTGTATGCAGTAGGGTATCTTTGAAGGCAGCACATAAAGTTCTATTATCCAATAGCTCTCTGGCACTTCCTGCCCTCCATCTCATGCCCAACCTGCTACCTGAGGCAAATACCTCACTGCCAGTATGGCCCTACATCAGGGTGAGGCTGAAAGTACAGCACAGCTGCAGTGTGAAATGGCATTGCCCTGCACACAAATAACATATACAAAGAGGTAAGAGATGAAGGAAAGCTTATTTCTATTGCAGCAAAGTCTCGCTACATTGTGCATGCCCATCTATCTTCTCAAGACATGCTGAACAGCCTTTATTGTGGAGCACACTCAACAGCCTCCCTGGATACCTCTGGCCAATGTTTTATATATTTTCTTGGGGATAGGCTCAGTGAGAAAATATTCAGTAAGACAATTTAAATAACAATTAGAAACACACAGAGAGAAACGACTACAACTGATAAAAAACCAATTAAAAAGCAGTGGATCAGTGATTAAGAACTCAAATCAGGGAAGTGGAAATCCTATATTAAAAAAAAGAGTGGAAGACTAATAGAGAGGGGGCGAAAAAGGTCTCCCAATCAAGGGAATACAACAATTTCGGTGATTATGTTATTTTACGTACATTTGTGTTTTGGTCATCCTCTAAGGAATTAGGGCAGAGTAGGACATCTTTACAACTCTGTGGGCTAAGCTGAAGGATACTAATTTGCCACAGACCACCCTATGAGCTACATAGTTGAACCAAGAATTTTAACCTTGTTTATATAGGTTTCCTGGCTCCATGTCTTATCTAATTAAAACATTTCTTGCCAAAGCAATCCCAGAGTGCATTACATTAAAACCAAATACATAATACACATTAAAACAAAACAGAAAGGGGGAAAAATGCAACTTTAAAAATAAAACAGCTATGCTGCAATCCTTGCATAAAAACCTTGGTGAATAAGTAGGTCTGCAACTGGCACAAAAAAACTCATAAGAGTTAGCATCAGCTGTATCTGAGAAGGTAAGGAATAGACAAGGTGCCAGTACCAAGAAGGTTGTCTTGTTTGTTGCCACTTGGTGAATTTCACTTAACTGTGGCAGTAAGAGGGTCTTCCTCATAAAGAAGATGCTTTGTTAGATATCTAGGTCCCAATCTATATAGGGCTCTATACTGTATGTCAATACAAGCTCCCTGAACGTGGCCTGGTGTGGTATGTTCACAATCAGCAGTCCCAAATGACAGCCTAGCCATGGAATTCTACATTAGCTGCAGCTTCTGAACAAATCTCAAAGGTTACCCAATCACTGTGGCCAGGTAATGCCTATCTAGGAACATCCATAACTACCTTACAAGCCAACCCCAGTCACTTGCACCTTCAACGACAGTGATGGATCTAAGAGCACCACCCATTCTTTCAGAGGGAAGGCAAGCCCATCCAGAACTAGAAGAATGCCTAATTCCTGAACCCTAGATTTGTCAGTCCACAGAGCCCCACCTTGTCAGGATTCAGTCTCAACCTATTGACGCTCACTCAGCACACAACTGCATTTTGTTATGAAAACCTTCTGGAAACCCATGGGAAGGCACAACTTCGAAGGATCTAGTAGGGATCTAGGGAAGTCACTTTATAGCTTTGTGGCTAACAAATTCTCCCTCAGGGAAGCTGGGAGATGAGAGTCATATTTTGAGAACAGAAAGCATGCAATACTCCCTCAAAGCAAAAATTGTACTAGTAGATGCACTACGGAGCGGGTCAGAGTTTGAAACAAAGGGGAAAGGGTATGATGTAATGTTTGAAGGTGTGCTGCCCCACTCCTTGTCCCATTGCCTTATACCGTAGAAAAACATGGCTTGAAAACACAACAGACATGTACAAAAACAGACAAAGTGTTTCTCTCATTAAGAAATTGGTACTATACTGTGACTCCTCAATGGCTTCCCAATAGCCTTTGTCTGTTTTTGTACTATATTTCAAGGAGTTTGAAACAAGGAGTTTGTTCTTAGTCATCACTTGTAGGTGATATAACCGAGTGTAACATAGCTGAGTTACTCTACATTGTTAATGCTCAATGAATCCTGTTTGCAAAGCAGTGCGTGTTCCATCTCAAGGCTAAGTGAGACCAGCCCCTCTTCCCTTGTGCCTTAAACTATGGAAGAAGTTGCTGCTGGGACTGTGCAGGTCCAGAACCCCCTTCCTAGAGGGATTATGTCAGCTGGTACTGGGCTGGGGCTTATCAGCCATTTCGGATAAATTGTTTTTGAATGGTTATGGTTTTGGTATTAAACTGCATCATTTTTATTGGATTGCTCCCCCCCCCCCACTAATACACTATGTGCTTTTTGATAGGATTATATTGATGAAAGTGTTTTTGTTTGCTAATGTGTTCTTATTGTTGTCATCAGCTTTGAAATCAACATTAATGCTGGAAAAGAGACATATAGATAAATCCACACTTACTGGAGCATAGCAATTGCTTGAAAATAAAAAGCCTTACAGGGCAAGGTAATTATGTGTACCAGCTCTTCACTTAAATTGGGAAATGTTCTCTACTCCAAATCAAAACCAGAAAGGTTGTATTGGCAGGAGTGAAAACTGGGGAAACCATGGAGGATCTCCAGGGTTCAACATGAATTTCTCTAAACACTTACATTTTAAGAAGCCTTTGTTGCTATGAACTGGGTTTTAGTAGTGTGTCAATAATGAATCACCATACATGCAAGAAACATCAAGTGCTAACTTGAGTATTGTTTTGTTTTGTACAAATGTTGATCCTTGTGCAGATGCAACATAGATGTCACTTGTTTTATTCCACCTCATAAGCAGCTTCACTAAAACATGACATAAACCTGTGTCAATCTTGGTGCAATAGAATCCACACTGATAGAATTAGAGTCATGTTACAGATGATGACAGAGTGAAGGAGCATTAAATGGTCCCTTTAAAACATGCTTAAATTGATGGCATTTTGAAAATGGATATTGAAATATACATTGCCATGAAAATCATAGGTCCAAACTCTAGTCACATATACAAATCCTACCTGAACATGTCCCCCAGGCCTTTGAGCATTCCTTTCTTGGCTTTAATTTTATCCTTTTCTTTATCTCGATCTTTCTTCTTGTCCTTCCCAATTTTTTTTCGGTCTCCTTTATCTTGACTGCCATTC
Organism: Podarcis erhardii; assembly: GCF_964252035.2. Lineage (NCBI taxonomy): Eukaryota > Metazoa > Chordata > Lepidosauria > Squamata > Lacertidae > Podarcis > Podarcis erhardii. Next base: position 15,437,975 of record NC_138513.1, on the reverse strand, counting down.
ATGTGTCTTTCCAGCGAATGGGATGGCTGGTCACTCGACGTAGAGACAGATTCTCTACCCGATCGTGAGCTTTCCTCAGTATCTTCCTCCACTGAAAGAGTAAGGTAATTTTAGTAGGGGCTGGGGGGGGGTAGATTAAAAAAAAATTCTCTGCTGTGATTCAAGACAAATAGAGTTGAACAACCCTTATCCGTTCATCCAGAATGAACAGCCACTACACTCCAGTAAACCACCCAGGTGGTAAACTGCATGACTTTCTCTGTTTGTATCTGGAAAGCTCCACACATGGGGTCCATGAAACTGCACATATTTTACTGTACAAGGTGAGGTTTTTGGTTTAACTTGCTTGCTCAATAATCTGATCACTTAATAAGCCAAGAAATGAATGAGTCTTTTGGATAAATATACATAGCTCATTTGATCCTCCCTTGGCCCAAGCAGGCAAGCAAGCAAACTAGAGAGTCCTCCATTGACTATAGTTTGCTATTTCATGCTAACCATGAAAATATGCTTAATTGCTTCACAGCAAGCCAGGATATTAAACCATGGTTTGAAGCTGACTTAATATCCTGGCTTGTTCCAAAGCTGTTAATCATAGCCAACAAAGTGCAATGGAATACCTTGGTTTGCTTGCTCCCTCAGGCAAAGGGGCTGGGCTTTATGTCCAAAAGACCAATTCATATCTAATATTATTAAGACAAGATATGCTAATCTGAACATGGTCTATATATTGACAGTTGAGTTTACAATGTTTTCCACTATGTACATTTACAACATAATTCTCCATTTTAACCTTGGATATCGGCTCATTCTTCACACCCATTTTCAGGAGAAAACGAAGGATGCAAAATTTTTCTTAATGCAACATACACCTTGAAGACTGAGATATTGAAATGAAAAATGAGCATGTTCATATTCAAGGCACAATCCTACATTTCAAGTTCAAACACCAACTCAGTCCCACACTGGCTTTCATTTAGGCTGGTGAATAAGTAAAACATACCGTAATACTATATCACCCTTGGGCACTGAGGTATCACAGCGATTTTCAAAGATAGAGCAAGGCTGAGAAAAAGATGCAATATGCAGTATCTGAAGAGAGGACTCAAGGACATTGTGCTTTAAGGCAATGTTAAAAATACAAATTAATTAAAACTAATTTATAATACTTGACATTCAACAAGGATAATGATAATAATAATGCTGTTTAATTGCTTATTGAAGTATTTCTATGCACATTTCCCTTCCTATTAAAAACAATCAATCACACCTCGTGCAATTCACATTATTTATATCCTGAATATTCAAAACTTGTGATCCTCATCAGTTACCTCAGCTTTGCCAATACATTAGCGAAAAATTGCAAACATGTTCTAAGACAGTATGCCTCTGAAAATCACTTGCTTTGGGGACAACCAGCAAGGAGTGCTGTTGCCCTCATATTTTACTTGTCTGCCTTTTATTGTATTGCATCACATTGCTTTTAGGGATGTATACCTCACACTCCAATAACATTTTCCAGTAGCTTTCCAGAGCATCTTGTTGGTTACTATGGGAAATAAGATGCTGGACTAAGATGGACCTTCAGCCTACTCCAGCACGACTTTTCTTATCTCATCCACTGAGGGTCAGGGAACACACTCATTCAGTAGGTTTGGACTTCCCTGCTGCTTTGCAATTCATTTCATACAATCTCTAATATAACTTCATTTCTACAATTTCCATGCAACAACAGAACTTTATTTTAGCCAACTGCTTTCACAGAGCCCAGCTCAGGCATGAAAGGAATCAGGGCTTCCTTCTCACACTGTCCTCCCCAAACCGCTTTGCGAGGTTGGGGTCTGCCAGCAACTAAAATAATTTATTTTCAAACAAGTTTTTGATTCGACCACTGCTTAATGTATTGATTGGAAGGGATGTTGCTGCTGTTTTCAGTGTGATTGTTTGAGTTTTAAGTTTGGAGTCACTGATGGTTTTATGTTTTCTTTTGTATCCGTAAGTTGATTTGACCAACGCCTTTGTGGAAGAGAAAAACAGGGTATGCATTCCTGAAGAAATAAAATGTTGCCTCATTATTATTGCTGTTCAGGCAAGAAATTCAAGTTCTGATTTTTGTGATAGTTCATAGTTCGCTGATGACATTACTAAAAAGCACTTGGTCGAGGGGAAGGATTAATCAAAAAGTGCAGACAACAATCCCCCTTTCCTATTTTAGCCAATAAGACCAAAACATCAGATTGTTCCAAGAGTATGATTCCAAGAGCAAAGATGTGTTTTTGTCAGAGCCGCCCCTAGGTCCCAGCTCACAAAGGACCAACGCCCGGCTGTAGTTATGTACAAAAGTCTTTATTGAAGTTCAGTTTCCATTTCAAAGCCGCAGCGTGCAACTCTACGTCTTAAAGCCTAGACCGGCGAAGTTCCGTCTGACTCTCCTCCCCTTCCACACCAGTTTAAGACTCTAGCCTTGCTCCATCTCTTCCTTAGCTCCTTCCTCCTCTGGGCCCTCCTGCCCGCTGGGGTTTCATCCTTTCTGGACTCTTCTGACGCTGACCCCCCTGATTCTTGCCCCTCCTTCCGGCGGGCTTTAGGACCTGGTTCCCTATCCGGGCTACCTGCTGTGCCGCTCGCCTGTACATTTGATCTTGGCGTGCGCGCCCAGCCGGCAACCTTCCTCTTGACCGTTCCCTCGCTCTCCGATGGAGGCGTGGCCAACCCTGACTCATCTTCTCTCGCTGGTGGTGAATACAATGGCCCTGATACCTGGGACTCCTCCCCCCCACTACGCTCTGGTGGGGAAGCTGGTCCTGATTTCCAACTGCTGCTCTGGGAGTCCCCGCTGGCCCCTTGCTTCTGGGGTGTCCCCCTTGGGGCCCCCCTTGCCCTGGCCATCGGCGCCCCCTTCTGTGAATCTTCCGATTCGCTGGAGAGGCTCATGGAATCTCTCGGGCTACTGTCATCTTCTCCTACGCTGCCCTCGGATTGCTCCCCCTCGCTCTCCATCTCCTCCCCTCCCTGCGCTCTCACTGCGTCCCTGACAGTTTTACTTAAGAGAACTGCAAGAAAAGTATTGTGAAACTGCTCTCCTAATTATGTCACAAAACAGAGAAAATGCTCATAAGAAACTGTAGTTATTGAACGTGAAGCTGTTCCATAACTGAGCTAGACTGTGTATTGTGTTATTTAATACAAGCAGAGTCTCTAGCAATTAAGACTCAACAGAGATTAGAAAGCTCTGCCAATTTATTCAGATTCAAATGGCTTGCTCTCAGACAACGCACCAGAGAAAGGAACTGTTTCTTATCAGCTATTCCAAGATTTCGAAAACAAGCACTGTGATTCATATGATCCAAATACCCCAAGCAGTCAGCTGTGACTATCTGATTATACCCATTAAAATCTATAGGTACCCTCTGCCAAACTTAAGGTCTTCCCATCTGTCTTTCAGGCTCAGTTCAGCGGTCTGAATGGCCAATTGTTCTGAGTGCAGCAATTATATTATGGTTTTTTAAAAGCCCCCACAATAAATGTGGTCACATGGTGTGTGGTAATATTTTTAGAACTCATTGCAGGACACTGATCAAGATTTCTTTATGAAAAAATTCAGAGCAACTTATCTGAATAGCTCAGTCAGTACAGCATAATAATCTTAATCTCAGGGTTGTGGGTTCAGGACCCATGTTGGGTGAAAGATTGCTGCATTGAAGGGGTTGCACTAGATGACCCTTGTGGTCCTTTTCCAACTCTACAATTCTCTGATTCTATTATCTTCAAATACAAAAGGCTCACCAGCTGACCAAATGAAAGATTACTGTTTACAAAGGAAAAGCATTTTCTACTAGAATTTTACATTGCTTTTACAATGAAAGAAAGGAGCCTTCTAAATTCTGAACTGTTGAGGGAGGAGAGAAATAGCTGCAAGGGGGATTTGAACACAACCCACCTTCATAGGGTTTAACTGAACACTAATTCCCCTCCCCACCTGTATAGTGTATAGTGGCATGTATAGTGCCACTTTAACACACTTGATCCCTACCTATAATGGAATATCTGCATCCATATCAAATAGTGGCACACCCAGTACATCTGCCAGATCATTCTATAGCTCGCTCTCTCTCTCTCTCTCTCTCTCTCTCTCTCTCTCTCTCTCCCCTCCTTCTCCTTCTCCCTCTCTCAAAAATACATGGTGCCATCCTGAATGTTGCAATATTCAGGGCAGATAAAAGAAGGCATTTTTTCACACAGCACATAGTTGAACTGTGGAATTCATCCCCCACAATATTTAGGGATGTCCAGCAAGTTGGACAGCCTTAAAGAAGGATTTAAAAAATGCTTGGAGGGGAATGCAATCCATGGATACCAGCCGCAATAGCTATATTCTGCCTCCAGTTTACATCTGAGTATCAATTGCTGGGAATCACGTGAGAAGAATGCTGATGCACTCAGGACCAGTTTGTGGGCTGCTTATGGGCACTGGTTGACCCACTGTGAGAAAAGCTTAAACATGAAGCACTTGTGATCCACCCCTCTGTGCCCCACTTCCTATGGGTGAAATCCAACTGTTTCCTCAGTCTCAGAAGAAGGGCTTTTGACCCACTTTTGGAAAAGATGGGGAGGGGTTTTTTTTGCTTTCTTTCTTGCAGACCTGAGCACACACGCCTTCTGAAAACCAGCTCTAGGTTGTTGGGGAACCCTGCAGAACAAATCAAAAGGTACCATAAAGGGCTGCCAAGGGAATCAGAAAAAAACCCATCTGTTATGGGGTACCTCCACTAGATTCCACCCTGTGTCACTGGGTCAATTAGACAAGACTGATAACATTTAGCTGCTCTGAACTGCCAGATTTGAAATGAAGCTGAATTAATTCTGCTGTTGCTATTGAAGGAAATATTTCAAATGTCCTTACATTCAATTATGCGATATTTTTAGAAGCAGGCTTTTTTTAAAAAAGAAAAACTAATATAAAATAGAACAGTGAACTTGTAGGAGCAAATTTGCTCATTATGACAGGCATTTCTTAAAATGTAAACACATTAATAAAAAGCTGAGATTGCAGATTCATTTTTTCAACTGCTTGTGTCAGTCGACAAGCTAAGTAATTAATTACCTCAGCTTCCCCAGCTCTGTTCCATTCATAAACTTTTAATATTTAAAGGTAAAGCAACTAGATAGGTGGGGGGGGACCTGTTGAGATACATTCAAAATACTACAACATTAAGGTTAAAAATTTAATAATTTCCATATAATTCTGCCCCATTTAAGTTCATTTGCTATTCACTCTTTTTTTTGAGCATGGACTGTCATTTTACTAGCCCATTGCTGCACCATTCAATAATTATACAGGAGATTCTTTTATGTTAATGACATTCTTCTCATGTTGGGTCACTCTTAGGGTTAAAGAACTGAAAATGTGAATGAACGCCCATTAGGGTGGGTAATAGCTGATCATTAACTTTATGCTTTATTAGATCTGCCAACCTTACATATTCTAATTAAAGAACAGCCGTAATTTTTCTTCACTTTATGGATGAACTTCCAATGCTGAAATTTTTCATCCTAAATGCAACTTATTTCCTCTCTCTCTCTCTCTCTCTCTCTCTCTCATTAAACTTTAGAACCAAAGTGTTTGCCTTCCCTTTTCATTTAACTCATTGCCTTGCTGTTAAGATGGTACACAAGGAATCTTGATTTTTTTTATTTAAAAAATTGCTTTGGGTGTCTGCATCTAATCTTGCCACTTTTAAAAATTCATTCATTGCTGTGTGTGTTTCTTTTTGTAAATCTACCAAAGAATAAAATACAATAAAATCGGGATTAAGATGTTTTTCAGGACAGAGGAGGGCATGTGTGCTGGGTCCCATTGGTGAAGTCATGGTGCTCTTGCCCTTTTACTGGTAGAATTGCTTTGTGGAGGGGAGACAAAAAATGGGGGGTTGAGGAAGGTCAGTTGTGGGGAGTGGGAAATGTCTCTATTTTCATCTGAGGAATGTTGGAGGGTATAATATTGGCTACATAAACATACATTTTTCTGCTGAGGTCCAAGTACATTAAAATTTGCAGTAATCTTCATTTTGACAAACCAGAATTTTAGAGCTTGCAAACAAACAAACCAACCAAATCACAAAATCCATAGCATGTTAGAGTGTGATGCAAGCCTGCAGAGATGTCATTATTACACTAACACTGTCAAGCATTAATGTTCTCTTTACCCAAAGGTAGACAGAGATGCGCCTGCAACTGCTGCAGTCCTTATGTAAACGTTTCCACTCATATTGTTCCTCCATATACCCCGCCTGGCCCTTTGGGCGATGCTCTTCTTTCGTTATATGGTATTTACATGGATCCAAACAGACATCAAGGCAGAAGCGACCATTTCAATTGAGGCAAAGGTAATGGGAGTGGGTCAAGAATGTGCTACACACCATACGGAACACAGAAGAGATGGTGCTCTATCCAAGAGAGATTGCACATGACATAAAAGCCAGGATATTGAGCAGCAGGGATGGGGGTTGGGGGGGAGAGACCAAGACATCAGAGTGGACCAAGTAAAAGAAGGTCGAAGTTGTTGCTGAACGTAGGCTTTACAAAGGGTGGAAGAATTTGGAAGGAAGAAGAAGAAGAGGAGGAGTTTGGATTTGATATCCTGCTTTATCACTACCCGAAGGAGTCTCAAAACGGCTAACATAACATTCTCCTTTCCCTTCCTCCCCCACAACAAACACTCTGTGAGGTGAGTGGGGCTGAGAGACTTCAAAGAAGTGTGACTAGTCCAAGGTCACCCAGCAGCTGCATGTGGAGGAGCGGAGACACGAACCCGGTTCCCCAGATTACGAGTCTACCGCTCTTAACCACTACACCACACTGGCTCTGAGTCAGTGTGAGTCAGGCAGAAGAAAACAGAGACAGAGAAAAAGGCCTTTTCAAGCACATGGGGACACAGTTGGGAGAGAAAGAGAAATGAAAGCAAGAAATCTTGAGATGAGTAGGTGTTGGCTAGAGGAGGAAGGATGTTGGCTGAATTATCTATTATACACTGTGAACAGGAACTCACTTGAAGGCTTCGAATGTGAATTGACTTTGTGGCTACACCGCTTTTAAGTGAACTGTGGAAATTTTGCAAAGAAGACAGAGTCAGAGCAGGTGGGAGCTTTAAGGTGGTGAACAAAAATCTTGGCGGAGTAAAGAGAACTTAACAGGAAGCTACCTTGACAAAAGACATGGTGTGATCAAAGGGGCAGGCAGGGTGAAGAGGGGGGGAATTAACTGAAAGAACCATCAGTAGTGAAAACATCTTTAAAAGGCAATTTTTAAAAGCAGTGTACATGGAAGAGTTTACTTACAGGTTTCCATGCCTTCATCATCCTCATCTGCAACAGGTTTATCATACGATTTGTCAATTGCAGCTCTGAAGCTCTCATTGCAGCCTCGCCCTCTGATTATCCGCGGCCGTGGACGGTGGAAGGGAATGTCACCATTCAAAGTTACCTCAGCGACTGCTGTCTGCAAACTTTCTAATGAACTGGATTTCTTCAGGCCTAATGAGGGGCCTACATCTCTGGTTGGAGAACCTTAATATTTTTTTTTAAAGAAAAAAAATAATTAGGATTAGCAGGGAGGACCCTCACACTTGATTATTCACATCTACAGCGACAGTCTACGGGAATGTGCTTAACATTATTCACATTATCTCTATACTCTGTAGGGAATTCTAGGCAGATTTGTTGGTTGGAGCAATGAGCGTGTCAAGTCATACACTATGAATTTGACAAGGTTAGTAACATCCCACTTTTCAAATTGGTGGGAAGTTAAAGTCATCACTGTTATTTCAACCATTTTAATGAGAATAAAATAATTACCAAGCTGGTTAAAAAATAGAGTACAAAGATGTCAGCACTATATACTTGATTGGCATAGCCAGTTAATTTTGTTTTTTAAAACAGCCAAAACAATCCTATGCAAATACTAGAAATAATGAACATTAAGGAGATTTTATTGACCTAAAATTAGCCTGCATTCTCAGAACAGTATCTGGGGAAAATTCTGCCTCACTAGCTTCTTTCATGGAGTGAATTTTAATAACCTGCACTTAAATATTACACTGTTCCCAAGAGCTTGTCTACATAGATTTTTTTTTCTTTTGGATTAATTAACCCATATTAGTTAATATGGTTATAATACATTAAAACTCATGTCAACACTTATTATGGAATAAATGCAAGTAATGTAAATTTTTTAACCTTGATTAGGAACAGGGATTACCCCAGCATGATAAAAGCACTAATAATTGCCAACAAACACTCGCAAAGAGAATATTAGCTCACAACAACACTAAAAGAAAAAATCTCTATTCATTGGAAAAATAAACAAAATATTTTTTTAATAGCATGTATATGAATCATTTCCATGAACTTCATGGACAAACTACTGCACTGAAAACTTAAGGGATTGGTCCAATAAAATGTAACTTTTGAAATGCTAGTCTAATTGAATTTTTCTCCTGGGTTTATTAATGGTTGTCATCAAAATTTCCTAGGAATTATTGGTGCTATTACCATGCTAAGGTAATCCCTGTTTCTAAACAAAGCAAGGAAACTCACTCTCTAGTAATATTTTTATGTCAGTGTTATTTATGCCTAAACTAAACTAAACTAAACTAAACTACTAACTTAAGTAAGTGAAATCATTTCCTGAAATGCAAATACTGGCAGAACCCCCTCATGTGGTCAACTGGTTGAGGTTGGGGGTTAGCCAAGTGCAATTTCCCTATGTAGCAGCTGTCATGACCAATGCTGACTTAGTGAGTGTTGCTGGAAATGTACTGGTCGCTGTTTTATTTCTTTATTTCTTTATATTTTTATACTACCCTTCATGACAAGATCTCAAGGGCAGTTCACAAGATAAAACACAAGATTAAAACACAAGCTTTACCATGCTGTGGTGTGTTGATATTCTTCCCATGCTAACCTAACCCCCAGTTCCAAAGGCAGCTGAAGTAAGGAATAGCATGTAACCCCAGAGAGACGCTGGTCTCACTCTGTATAAGCCAGCTTCCGCTATTCTTTTTTTTTTAATAATATATTTATTAGCAATTTTTTAATTTAGTTACAATTCCAATAAACAATACAATATAACATATCTTTTAACATAGTCTTCTTAGCTTCTTTGGACTCCCTCACATCCCCCGCTCCTGCGTTCCTAGCCAAAAGAAAGGTTTCCCAGCAAATTTATTCCCTTATTTCCATTCTTATTATCTAATTTTCCAATATTATATCTCTAATTTTTTTTAATATCCTTTATTAAATCTTAAAGAATTAAATATAACTTAAAAATTTTCTGCTATTCCATGTCCTTTGCAGATGTTCACCAAAGACAATTCCGCAATTGTGGAGCAGTTTTTCTACAGGTTCCCGAGTTACATATGAAATCCTTGGGATATAAGCTCTTTTATACAGTTAGATGATCCTTACACCAGGATCTGAAACCTAAGTGGGTTTCAGATACCACATCAAGGGAAATCCTGGTGAGCTCCAAATGTGGTTAATACACCGTCCTTAGGTGGGCTTATGGGAGAATTTGTTCCAGGGAGAAAAGGCTCTGAGGTGAGGGGGGAGGTGAGTTGGTTCCCAATTTGCAAACCAAAGTCAGCATGGAGCCAGACTTGCATCTGCTCCACCGCCTTGCAAGGCAATTTACTAAGGGATTACTCACTGCTGAATGACAGAACAGGGAAACAGCTATAATGGAGTTCACTGCCTATAGGGAACCCAATACAATTCTTAAGTCATGCTCACTGCTGCATTCAGAGCATGTGGGAGCTGATGTAGCAGTTCCAATAGTTGTCTGGAAACAGCTACGTGTCTGTGGAGTCACAGATCAGTATAAATACAATGAATTCACACCTCCTCCAAATACCTCCCATCCCACAGGTCCCCCATTTTTTGAAAGGGAAGAGACCTGGGTATAACTGGAGAGAAAGGACAGCTGGTGGGATGAGCAAGAAAGGAAAAGGAAGGTTCAGTTCTTCCCAGCTGCATAAACAATCCTTTGCCTATGCTTGCAAAGAAATGTCTGGTGTGAAGATTGCACATTATTATTTTTTCCAGAGGACTATTTCATATGTCAATGTGTTAAGAGAAAACTTCACTGTAGGTAACTACCCTGCATTTTACATCAACGTAGCTATCGTTATATAAAACTATACAGCTAACTGCAGTTATATAACCCTCATATTTAGTTTGATGATTGGTTTATTTTTCAACATTTAAGTCTACACAAATTCAATCTGAGAGACAGCAACACAAAAAAAGTTGGTGAACTTTTTGAAAGTGCAAAGGATAAGCAGTCGTGAATAAAGCAGCTGCTGAATAGATTTATTCCTTAAACCAATGGGAGTAAAAACATTATCCTATTATGTGGCAACTTTAAGTTCCCTCAGTTTCAGCATTTCAATATATATTTTAAATGAAATGCACATCAATCTTTTTCTAATTACCAAGTGGCTCCATGCTCCTTTTGTAAACAGTAGTTACATTACGTACCCATTTATGCTCATAAGGGACCCTGAAGAAAAGGCCCCATTTCCTGCTACCCAGTACGGCTCACTGTGAGAACAATATTTATGTAAGTTGCACTATCCCAAAGGAAAAGCGTGATGGGATATGACCTAATGTTCCCAGAGTACTGTAAAACTAATAATGGATTGCAGAAATGGTAAGGATATTTATTGAACTTGGGTGGCCATCAACATAACTGTGGACAGTTTGCAGACGCTGAAAGACTGAAATAACCCTACATAAGCAGAACATGTACCACGATGATAAAAGCCAATTTCTGTGTTAACAGTTCAGTTTCACTGGTACCTTCACTGTAAGGAAAGGGTTCTCAAAACTCAGGGCTTGGTTGAAGACACAACTAATGCTGCAATCCTGTATAGTCTTGTTTGGGAATAAGTCTAATTAAAGTCAAGTGGGCTTACTCTTTCACAGACAAATATAACATTGTGTTGTAAGTTAAGCCATTGGTTTCAATGGGATTCAAAAGATGACTAACTTTTTTCAGGATTGGGACTTTTTTCCATAGTAAATTGAATGTGATTGCATCTTAAGGGGCTTTTGAAAAGGAGCACAATCCCCTGGGAAAGGCCTCCCAAGAAAAAACCCACTGAAGCAGGCAGGAGTCATACAGATTGTTCACAAGTCTTGCAATGGTTCAGAATACTCTAACAAACAGAGTCAAATTCAGCCTTTCAACCATTTCTTCTCGAAATTCACAACACATACATTCACCGTTTCACTTTGTATCCCTGATTACAAAGGTCCCTTTTTAATTCAATGTCTCATCTGAATAGGTTAGCACAGGCTCATTCTTTTCTTCTGAAATATATTACTGAATTAGAGAATGCTTAATAGTGATGATGTTGCCAATAATATGAGCATAAAATGCATAACATATAATTAATGTGAATAATGTTACTCGTAGCTACAATGTTCTGGCTCAAATAACAATAATTCATAATGCTGAGTGCACTTTATAATAATCACAATGCTAAAACTGAGAGAATCAGGTTGAATTCCTATTTTAATAGAGTTTTCTGAACTGCCAACATTGCTTTGAGATAATGGCCTTGTTTTCACAACAATCACTATGAATGTGCTGATCTGGGCCACTTTGTCCTTTCTGCTACCACTGGAGAATACAAACCTTGATCCCTGGCTTAGAGTTATGTCTGAACCAGAGATGGTAGTCCTTTTCATAAGCTTTGTTCTTGGCTTACTAACTGTGGTTCGCCGTAGGAAAACCAGTGGGCCAACAGATGGAGTGGACAGAAAAGTGCCCCTGTAATCAGGTTCAAGATTAGATGTGCCTATTGCTCAACACAGTTAAACTAAATCAAAGCGCTCCAAAACTCCAGTTAAACAGATATTTCAAAATGGTGTTTGGATGCTTCCTCATGTTCAGCCTAGCTGGGATCAACAACAATCAGATGGATGTAACCCAGGCAGAGGGTTTAAGGGGAATTTGTGCAGAAGTGGAAAACTACATGTCTCACCAGTTGGCCAAAATCAGCATATCAGCCCTGGAGTCTTAAGAATTGGCTATGGCCTGCTATGCAATTCTTCTAAGGTTAATGACTTGAGTGCATTTATACAATCATTAATCACAGATCATTTTTAGCTATGGTATTAGCATCATAAGGACATTTTATCAGCACAACAAGCAGACGTTTGGGAACAAACGTTTCAGATTCTTGATATCTGAGCTTTTTTTCACTATTACACTGGTACAGTCCCAATAATTTCAGTGAAACTAGATAGTGTTGATAAGTGAATAAGTCCACATAATAAAGGGGTAGTATTTTGACCTGTCGGGGGGGACAAGACCCTAAAACCTAGAACTGCAATTACATCCATTACTGGAAAAGTTCATTAACCCCCCCCCCCACTGATGAATGGCTATAATGAACATAGTGTGTTCGAATAACGCTTTTTGTTCCCAGAGAGCTATTGTTAGCATTATGACAAGGTGAATATGGAAATAGCCCATCATAGTTACTGTATGCTAAGGTTGAATAAATGAGCCATGCTCAATTGCTACTGAATAGACTTCTGACCTTTGGAACAAATTGTAAACACTGACAATGATGAGGCAAACCAAGTGAACTGAATAAAGAAAAATAATTTTAAAAAAACTATTATAATACATTCTATCCTAGTGAGAATCTTACTTTCCATTTGAGGCCAACACAATAAAACCCAACTAGTAGTTTTAAATATGTTCCAGTTTATTCTGCCAACATACATATGTTCCACTGTTTTGAAGTTTATATATTTCAGTGAATATGTATCAGTTTTACCACACATATTAAACATTTACCTTTAATAACCTAAGGTGTGTTTTTTTGTCTGAACTGGTAACATGGATTCATTCAACATCTCAGTTTTTCATAACCTGAAAACAACAGGTTATATGAAAAATCTGTTCTGCATTAAGTAAAAAAACCAAATATTTATTTTGGTTGGCTCAGATGGTTTGTGGCTAAGGGTCATTGCCCTGTAATCCAAGTTTGTTTTCATGGCTGTTAACGGAGGCTGCCACATGGAACGCTTTGCATTTTTACAAATAATTCCAGAAATTAGGTGTCCTTTTAGTGGTCAGGTCACTTATAACAGGTTGTGCCAAAAACTTAGTCAAAGAATGCTAACATCCTGAACCCAAGGGGTTTGGACCTGATTTGACTTGCTCAAAGTAAGAGGGTAGTATACAAAACCAGGGGAAATCAAGAAGGATTTGATCAAATGTTTGATCAATCTGTTTCTTTGGGTGATTTAATATAGATGAGACTGGAGGGATGTGAAAATGTGAATCTAGGCCAAAACAAAGAAAAGCTGGTAAGAACTCATGGATGTGTGGGTGGGTTTGTTTGTTTTGTGAGCACAGTGGGTAAACAACAACAACAAAACAAACCCCAGGAGTCTGTGTTGTACGATATGAATTATAAAGAGAAACTTGCTGTTCAGGAATGTTAAGTTTTCAAGGTAGATGTACAAACAAGCTCAATGTCATAAAACTAGAATATTAAACTATTAACAGGGCCATTGTAACTGCTTTGCAGGCATAAAGGCAGCAAAAATGTGTAGGATTGAAAAGTAAGAAAACTAAATTTCATTTTTTGTTAAATTACCATTTCATCACATCATTTTGATTCATGCCTGTCAGCTCAGGCAATAGTCACAGGGCTGAATAATATCAATCTAGCTCTTTAGAGCTCAACCAGTCATATAAAATGAAGCACATATAAACTTTGCATGCATTGATAAATGCCACTTAACGAGACTAATCTCAGTATGTAATGTATGCATGCAAGTTATTGCAAGGCTGTGCCTTCTTGCTTATTAAGATCTATAAGCTACTCCAGTTGTTTTACAAATGCTACCATCCCACCAGTTCTTTTAAATCTAGCTTTCCAGTTGACTGTTTATGTTTCACGATGTGATTAAACAGAGAGCCAATTATCTATAGAAAAATTAATAATCAGTGTACATGGGCCGCCCTATTCAATGAGTCATGCTAGAAATAAGTAATATTTTCAGGACTAAAAGGTGAATTGTCCCTAATTAGAGCTAAGTAATGTTACTGTTTTTGTGTGCAAAATGTTACCGTGTCCTCTAGATCTACCCTAATTAAAACAACATTCCAAAGGTCAAAAGCTAACTTGCATTAATAAAGTATAAAGGCTCATAATTGCAGCTAGTGCATTATTTTAATTGGTAATAAATTCATTCTTTGGAAGCTGGCATCATGACCATTACAGAAAAAAGCAAAAGGCCTGCAATGCTTGCCTTATAGCACATGAATCTCTTTATTTGAGTCTTTTGTTCTAATATTCAACTAGGAGAGTATATGGACAGTATGAAACGGCACTTCCACATTATGTGATTGCCTACTTGTTGCAAAGACAGAAGTTCCATTTAGGCACATAACCCAAGATGATGGAACTTTGCAGTTAAAAGCAAATTTCAAAGTCTGGCATCATCAGCGCCTGTAGATAAATACCAAGGATTTCTAACCGCATTTTCCTCTGTTGAGTCTGTAGCCCAAAGAACGTATTGTTGAAAAGCTCTAGGGAATAGTATTGTCTTTTAACAACTACATTTTGAGGACTGAGTTCCTAGACTCACTCATCTACATGTAATTTTTGCACGCTTGTTATTTTTCTATGATATTGAACATTCGTTAGGATATTCCATATAATCTGAATTATTTGTGACAATAGAAAAAGTCATGCAACTATTGAAATATTATTTTTCCCATGCACTGTGATTGGCAGCTATGTAATTGTGGTAAGCTGCTTTGACCAAGGTTTCTATGGCAACCACCCTACAGTCAATTCTTACCTGTTTTCTGGTCATCCATTGTACTGAGCTTAGTCTCGTCAGCTACTGTTAAAAGGTAAATGTATAACGGTTAGCCCTGTTAGTGCCCACATCCCACATGCATCCACTGTTTATATTCTCTTTAAAGTTAGAGGACACTGGAAACATCATTCTTCATGCAAATAAGCAATGTTATGCAGACTATCTTGATGGGGCAAAATAAAGCCCGGCAACAAACCTAGTAACCATCATGCGTTATGTCAGTCATTTCCAAGTCACAGCCAAAAACAATGTTATTCACATGCTAGCATACACAACTAGCAGAGACAAGTTGCCACACATTTCTGAATGCAGTGATTTGAGTTTTTAAAGCCTCGTAGGCTCTTCTAAAAGCAATATGTATTTGCATACATTGAAATGTCTTCTACTTAAAAGAAAGCCATAAAAGGCTTGGTTAGAAATGCTTGAGACATATGATTATAACAATTAAACAGGGGGCAAGGTGGACAAACAAATTTTCTTTGCCTTCACTTAACAATATCCCTGCAGGACTACAAGGTTCATGGCACTCCCTTACTTACAGAAATATTAACCCTTCTGAGAATTCATACATCATACAAATAAAATGGGGATGGCACTTTATTATATGCTAGCCACAAGCGAGCATTTATAAAATGTTCTCAGATTCTAGAATATAGTTCCTTACATGATCCATTCCCACAACTGCTGATTAAATACGAAAATAATGCTGTTCATATGTATCCCATTACTGATTAAATGGTATCCTGTTTTGATTTTCTAAAGAGCAGGTATCTTGCTACTATTAACATGTGCTTCAGTGAGAGTTGCTACGTATCAAATTTTACCACTCACGGCATTTCAGCTTTCCACAATGAAGAGTACTGTGGCACCATGAAAAGGTCATCAAATTCATCAAGTGATTGCACAAGTGGATAAATATACAAATATCATGAGAAGGGATTTGGGGTAAGGGGAAATTTCCACACCATAAATCTTTGGTCAGGACCATTCCATGCAGCAGGTTTATTTTCTAGACAATACAGTGAAAGTATGCATATAAACACCAACTTAGACAGATACAAACTGGAAGCTGCACATGACAATATATATTTCATACACACACACACACACACACACAAACATATTTTCCATATATCCTCAGAACTTAGTGATTAAGCAGTCTATAAATCTTACTAAAATAAATAAAAAAGAAGCAGATTGGCCAGGTAGTCATAAGACACATAACAGGTCCAGCAGAGGGAGTACAAACACACAACATCCCCACAGGACCCATACTTGCTTACAGACTACAAACTGAAACAGCTCCTTAACATCAGTGAATGAAATGGATACAA
Source organism: Podarcis erhardii (assembly GCF_964252035.2). Lineage (NCBI taxonomy): Eukaryota > Metazoa > Chordata > Lepidosauria > Squamata > Lacertidae > Podarcis > Podarcis erhardii. The sequence continues at coordinate 15,421,729 of NC_138513.1, read as the reverse complement.
GCCACCATCTCCATATTGGCCAATGTTGTAATTCCTGCAACATCTGACATTTGCAAACCTAGATCTCAAAGGAGACTGGGAATGGCTACCTCACTACAGAAACTAATAATCTCTCTTTACGTGTTTATTTATACTACCCAACACTAGCAACCACTAGATGAGAATCTACTCTGATTGGATCGTATATTAATTTGTCATCTGCATAGCAACTGACACCTCTGCCATTGTCTCCTGTATTGACTGGCACTTTGTCAGCACTTTGGAAAATATGTCTTGTAGTAAGTAACTCCTGAACACCTTATCTGACCTTGTCAGCGTATCTATTCAATTCTCTAGGTGGGCATTATAGTTTACAAAATGCTCAAGGTAAATCCTGCAGGTGTCCATTCCTTTCTGAAGGATCAGAGCAAAAAACAATGGTTGATCTTGGCTGTTGACAGTGGATCGTGCTCTGGGTGACAGCTGAACATGCATATAAGCATGTATACTGTTTTCTTGGTAAGTTGGTGTTTGTATACATAATTGCACGGTGGAGCCAACTGGCCACATGGCATGATCCACGTATAGGTTGATGGGGTGGTCAAATTCATTGAACACAGTCTTTAGGTATGCGCTTACACTACTCACCTTACTAGGCCTATTCATCATGAGGGCCCTCTAGTCAGGAATGGATCATAGCCATTCTTGTCTTCACCCAACTGAATATTATATTTAATTGTGCTCTGCATAGTAATTTGACAAACCAGCTACTGCATCTTTCATGTCTTGGCATTTTTGGCTTTCTGAATCCCCCCCCCCTTCCAGTTTCCATGGTTTTAATATCAATCCACTTATGTGCCACTTCATGCTGTTGAGGAAATGAACTCTGGCTTAGGAAACTTGCATCACAATAAATTCTTCAGTCTTTAAAAGGCCATAAGGCTCTTCATTGTTATTGTTGCAGCAGGCTACCATGCCTAATGCTTTTGAATTTGTCAGTATAAAAAAATATCGTTATATGATGCCCCTGAGGATGCAATCCTACACATTGCTTTTTTCTGGAGTAATCAAGATCAGTTTGAGGATGCCAAACCGGACAAGTTTTCTTTCTTTTCTTTTCTTTCTACAACTCAAAGCCCCACTGATGTTTTAATATGGATCTGAGACCTTGTGGTGGAACCAGGACTTTGGCTAGACCATGGAGTCCAGAGTGCACTGGACCAGATCCCATTGACCAGATCCCTAGGCCTGGAAAATCCAGAGGCTTTATATTGTTTGCCAATTGCAGGAGCTGATGTTGCAGGTTGGAGTTATGTTACAATCATTCCTAAGTACAAGGCCTTATCAGTGCCAAAACTGAACAGACATTAGTTGTTTAGGAATTATTTTAAAATGCAAACTTGAATTATTTGGCTTTTCTGTCTCCTGAAAAGTACCTCATCATATGCACTCACACATTCACGTATCCTGAACCATTGTATATAACATGCATCTGCACAAGCATAACATTTGAAATATATAAACATTAAAATTGCATAGACACACATAATGCTCTTGGATCAGACCATATCAAGACTTCTTCATGCCACATATTGAATCCAGCTGCACGGACAAATCAAATGTTTGGCATAACAAATAATATAACTGCAACATGAAAAACAAACAGTATAATTGCAACCTGAAGAAACATGTTGAAATACAACACGGGGGGAGGGGTAAAAAAGAAAGAAGTCAAAATTTAATACCTAAGTCCATGCTTTTGGATTTCCGTGTTTTAACAAAGTCCAACTGGCTGGCATCTGAAAATTGCTTAGTGCGCTTTTCTGACATGCTCTGGCGTCCAAAACCCTCTCGCTGGAAGGCAAGCGCTGGATCAACATCTGGACTCAGAGTGCTGTAAGGGAAAGGGGGAAATTAAAGCATATGAAGCACACACCTATCATAGTTGTGTAATAAAATGTTTACGTAAAATATCAGCCAGCAACAATTTTTGAAAAATAGCAACTACAATGTTCCATATCAAAATATCAAGTGACAAGCATATTTGAAATGGGACTCTATGGAAAGAACAGCTGGGAAATCCACTTCAAGCATCCTCCACACTATGTGGTCCAAGTTTCCACAGGGGTATTCATGCTGTGGAAAGAAATAACTATGTATGTAACTCTGGAAGATTCATGTGAATGGCCTGCTTCATGTGCATCATTGCAATGTAACTATCACACCCACAGGGGCTGTTCCCAATGAGCAGAAAAGAAAGGTGTGGAATGTAGAAAAGATGAAAGAAAGAGAGAGAGGAACGGCCACATTGCTGGGACCCAGAGGGGGGAAATGAGATTTTATTATGTGAAATATGCACAATATATCTATAGTCTGATAAAACATAATAAATGAAATACTATAACAAGTTACTAGGACAGTGAATAAGTCAAAATTCAAAGGGCATATTACACAAACAAAAACATCTCTCTCTTTTTTTTTTTACAGTGGGGGGTAGCATTGTCCCATCATTCCTAACCACTGGCCATACTGGCCGGGCAGATGGGAGTCTATCCCTGGTTTAATGTTTCATCCCTTTCTCTTTTTCTGGTTCCAGCAATGCAGCAGTACCGTATTTTTCGCCCTATAGGACACACCGTCCCATAAAGCGCACCTAGTTTTTTGGGGGGGAAATAAAGGGGGGAAATTATTTCCCCCCCAGGCACGGGGCTGGGGCAGGGGAAGCCCGAGCTTCCCCCGACCCCAGCCCCCAGAACAGGCAACTCTCCGCAAGCCGTGGAAGCCGGCGCCAGGCTCCCATGCCTTGCGGAGAGCCACACAAAGTCTGGGCACGCTGAGTCTTCAGCATGCAGGCAACTCTCCACAAGCCATGGGAGCCCAGCGTGGGCTCCCACGGCTTGCGGAGATCTGCGCACCGACCCCTCTCGCTCTCCAGGCTTCAGTGAATGCCAACATTCACCCCATAGGACGCACACACATTTCCCCTTCATTTTTGGAGGGGGATAAGTGCGTCCTATGGGGCGAAAAATACGGTAATTTTTGCAATGAGGAACCACATGAATGGATCATGTTATAAAGCAGCAATGGCCCAGTGCCATGAGGACTGGCACTGTTGGTGTGGGATCATCATGGTTTTGAGTCCTGGAAGACCTGCTCTCTGCCTTGCAGGCCTTTTCCCATCTGACATGAGAGGGGAGGGTGCTGCCCTGACTGACACTAGCTCCAAAAGCTGAGGCTACTGAACAAACTCTTATGGTTTAGGAGTTTTTTGTTTGTTTGTTTTTGTTGGAGTGGGAGTTGTTGCTGTTATTGATATAATTTTTTGATATTTTCAGATCTTATTGCGATTACTGTACTGCATTTTGGTTGTGTTTTATTTGTTGATGATGAATACTGTTGTTATATTTGTAATTATGTATTTTTTTCACATTGTCAGCCACCTTTAGCATGGCTTTAACTATGGAAAGATGACATACAAATAAAAGGATATATGTATGTATGTAACTTTGTGTTCTTCTCTCCTAAACTATTACTCTACATTAGTATGCAGCACAAGGACGAGATCGCGCTCATGTAGCCATCTTGCCTAAGCTGTATGTATTAATCAGATATAGGTTTAAAATTAAATTTCTCCCCTTCTAAATAGGTAAGTGAAACACAATAATCAAATGCAGCTTCCGTTGCACTCTTCACGAAACTGTGGCCAAAGAGGAAGTGGGACAAATAAAGGAATAATTGGTATCAAGAGACCTACAGTATTTGGTTTGATGGAGGAGCCTTGGACAAGTCTATCCACCAGCAAAATAAAAATGGGTTTGTAAAAAACCCCATATATGGTCGTTAGAGGAAAAAGTGGGATATAAATATGGTTGGTTTGCTTATTATCAAATTCCCATCCCACCCTTCCTCCAAATTGCTCAGGATGGCTTATAGGGGTCTGTGCCATTTCTTTTTAAAAATCCTCACAGCCACCCTATGTGATGAATTCAACAGGCTGGGCTTAGAGAGAGTGACTGGACAAAGGTTGTGTTTTTAATTATTCAATCATATCTGCTGCTGAGATAGTTAAAAAACAAACTTGGCAGCCTCCCAGGTCTTTTATTTGTGACTATGCATGCGTAATTAAAAATTACTCCTGGATTCAATCATCTTTTATTTTCTAGCTATAATCTACAGCAACACACCAGAAAAAAACAATGTAACAACCAAGATTTAGCAGTATCTGCAAAATAAAAAGTTTTTTTAAAAATGTTAACAAGCAAAACCAATAGATTTTTCCATATTTCTTTCCATATTTCCATGTTCTTTTTTCTGCTCTCTTGGAGGCGAGGCAGCGACCATTTTGTGTTAGGGCACCCTCATGGTGGCAGCTTTTTTGAGTTAGGCTACACCCTTGAAAGCAGCACCTTCTCAAAATTTCCAATGTGCCATCAGACCCAAAAGGTTGGCAACCACTGTGTTACACAGTGGTACAGTGAAACTGTAGTGAAACTGCTTCCACTATGCAAAGTAATCTGGACTTTATGAATAATTTTTCAGTTATCTATTTCCAAACTAATAAAATATTCAGTGCTTTGTTTATCACAGATGTTACACAATGAATTTTATGCCCAGGATACAGTGAAAATGTAATACACAACTGATGAGAAGTAGTGTATTTTATCAAGCAAAACACACCTCAAATGGTAACAATTTGAACAGAGGTTTGTTGCAGGAACTAAAAAAGCACAAAAGTCAGTGAGTATAGCTAAGTAAAATTGCCAAATAGTGGTTCTTAATATTTCAAATGGATGCTAAAGTCACTTTCTGTCTATTATTATTGTAATTTATAAAACCAACAAGCAGCAAAGCGTATTATAACAACTAAAGCTTCTGGAACGACAGTTGACTCTTTAAAGAATGTAACCGTATTGTGACCCTCAATGTTATTAAAATTCCACTTATTAATCCTGTCTCATTGTCCCTTTGTTTTCATAACATTTTCATCAAGGATTAGGGAGATATTGTCAGGCTGGAAAAAGCTTACATTTTGTGCTGTGATTCAGAACAGCTGCCATTCTTGTTTGGATAACCCTTCATCCATATTCTTAACTTCACCCCTTGGTGCCTTGCAGCAAACTCACAGAATACACCTTTGTTTTACAAGCCTTCCTTTGTCCATTAGCAGCAGGAAATTAATACAAAAATCCGCTCAACTGCTGTTTATTTAATTTCACTGGGTTTATTTTTTAACAAATATAATGCAATCAACACAAGTAAGACTCCAAACTGATCTGCCCCTTTTCATAATTGCATCTCTGCCTCTGAGAGAAAAGGCATTAAAGGTGGTTCCATAATAAATTTAATGACAGCTAATAGCGCTTCACTCTTTCTTCCTGTGTCAGGGAAATGTGTGAGCAGGAAAATATTCTGCATTCCTAAATGTCAAAGATGTGTGTGTTTGTTTACATTCTGCTGAGGTTTTCTTGCCACACTCAAGTGGAAAAATCCACGCTAATACAATCTATTACATGCAATTTTGCATGCTTTTCGTGATCTGACTCCCCAACCCCATCACAATTTTTTTGCTTTTAACGTATTTCCCATGTGAATACAATGCTGGGTGTTTGCAGGATTGAAATTGCAGTTGTGCCTCTTTCAAATGGACAGGTTCAACATTCAGAAGGAAAAAACAAAAGTCATCAGCAAAAGACAAAACGAAAGAAGCTGCTTTTAAGACAGCAAATAAACAGTTTCTTTAGACGGGGTAAGAGCAAATGCCACTTAATACTAATCCACACTGATCTAGATATAGATAATAAATAGCTGACTTATGCAAATCCAAACAAAGAGATACTTGCTGGTGCTAATTCTTATTAAGATATTGCTGACACAGTAATACTATACCCAGGAGAGTGTGGGACTCAGAAAAATTCTCATACTTCAACCTGCTTGTGTTAATTATTGCCACCACCCTAGCAGGGGGTTCCACAGAGAGGTCTTTTATTTTGCTTATTGCTAAACATAATTACAAGGCTTACAAATTAATGTCATTCTCTTGGATTAGTACAGATAGCACTACACAAAAATTATGCAATATTTATCCTGCAGAAGACAGTAAACAACCCAAAGCCAAAGTAACACCTACCCCCAGCCCATGATATATACACACAATGTGTATCAGTGCAACTTGATAATCATAGTCCCCAGATTTGCAGATATTTTGAGGTGGGGAATGCATGCTACACTAATGTATCACAACAAATGAAACTGATCTGAAGAAAACATAACTTGAAAAAGAGACATCACACATATTTTTGTAAACTAAGAAATATTTAATAATAATGAAAAACAGCCCATCTAAAAATCCAGGTAGAACATCACTATGTAGCAAAATGAAAGTAATTGAAGTTTTGAGGTTATCACAGAAAATGAGCTCTCTCTCTTAACCACTCCTTAGCACCCACAGGTAGAGGATACCTGAAGAAGGACTTCCTTCTTCAGATCTCAGTTTGTGGATGCCACTAACCACTTTTACAATGCTCCTCACTTTCAGAAGTATATTGCTATGCAGTAAGGGGGGGGGGGCTGTGGTTCAAGATACACAAGCATCTTTGGCAGCCCAGATACAATTGAGCAGTAACTTAAACCTTGGCCAAGTGAAACCTTCTCATAATTCTCTTCTGCTCTGCTTCCTAGATAGGAACAAGCAACTCAGAAAGAGGGCTGGGAAGTCTTCTTTCGAAGATAAGCCTATAATTCTGCTCCTCTCTGTGTTGAAAAATGCAGGTGTGAAAAGCACATGAACTGTTGATAAGTAGATGTAATGGTTTGTGTGGACATGAGCCTTACCATTCTGTTGACTCATTAATTGTTGGTTTGCTCCAGGCTCCACCATCTACTGTTGCAAAGCCCACATCATCATGGGAACTGGAAGATGATTGGTCTGAGAGATGTGGAGGTAGTACTGGTAATCTATCATCTTCTATAATGACCATGTCATCCTGCGGCATGTTGACTGTCGGAGATAGCTGGTATTTACCTGCACAAAATGGGAAGCGGAAGAGAACTAAACATACTGAGCACTCAACACAAACATTATGCTATTTGTCACAATTTACAAAGCAATTTACAAACCAAGAGCCATAAGGCATCTTCAAAAGGAACCTATTTATACTGTTGTAAGTCTTCACAGGTTGCAGACTACTTCATCAACAACCTTACCACAACACAGAACAAAATGCCAGAAATACAGTCTCTTGATCCCTTATTAAAGATTGGTAGTGGTGGGAGGGTTGGAAGTTACAGAGAGAGAAAAAAGTTTTCATAAGGCCACCTAGTGAATTCATGTCAGAGAAAAAAACTGAACTAGGGACCTCCTCATTTGTAACTCAGTCTCTAAGTCTGCATGCTACAACACATTTGAGTGCAACTAGTGTTCAGTCCCAGCTCCTGCCCACCTAGCACATCAAAGTGCAAGTAGATAAATAAGTACCATTCTGGCGGGAAGGTAAACGGCGTTTCCATGTGCTGCTCTGGTTTCGCCAGAAGCGGCTTAGTCATGCTGGCCACATGACCCAGAAGCTGTCTGTGGACATACGCCTGCTCCCTCGGCCTAAAGAGTGAGATGAATGTGCAAACCCAGAGTTGTCCGCGAGTGGACTTAATGGTCAGGGGTACCTTTACATTTACCTTTACAGAGATGAACTAAACAGAGATGAGGGGGGGGGGCTAGATATTAATATGTGACGCACAGACATCATATTCTGCATAATGGCTTGGTATGTTGAGTGACTGTGCATGCCATGTGAAGAGGCAAAGGACGAGGTTCTGTTTTACTTTGTGGAAATGGATGAGAAATATATATACCCTCCAGGGGACCATATAAGACTCCCACCATTCTTAACCATTGGCCACTGCTGGGTGGGGCACATGACAACAGGAGGCTAACAACATATGGAGGTCAAAAGGTTTTCCATCCCTGTTCTATAGACTTCCATCTCTGTAGGGCATGGTGTCTATATGGCAAAACATCATCTGTATTCATTCCATATATATTCATTCAAAGAATAACATTGCTAGCCCTGGTCATTTCAGCTGTGAGAAATGAACAACTTAAAAATAGAGTCAGAGAGAGATCCAATTCTTTTTAAAAGTTTTTTTTGGGGGGGTGGAGGGAGGCAGGGAAAGTTAGACGAAAAAGAACTCTACTACACGTAGACCCATCATTGTCAAACTGAAATGAATGTGTTCAAGTTTGCATAGCAGCTAATTCTTTGCCCAGCAAAAGCTTCTTTGATGGACAGGTTAATGTTGAGCCTAGTAATGCACTCCTCTCCAAACATAATGCCTACAAGATTGTTAACTCTGTGACTAATAATGTCTCCAAAGAGCTGAATGCGAAACAGTATAACCTTATGGCACTTTTTAGATGAAGCCTCCAAGGTTGAGAGGCAAAAGCAATTCAGTGGCATGTCTAAGTTTTCTCTGCACTTCTTAATATTTCAGCAAGAATGAATGATGACATTTTAGTAGTTGCACTGAAATGTAAAAGAAAATACATTTATTTTACTGCAGCTGTGTGGGAGAGGAATGGGAGAGAGAAGCAGATGACCCTTCAGATTTATGCCAGATACAATGCACCAATGAAAAAAATGGCTATTATTTCTAACTAGTAACATGCTGCATCAACAGTGCAAAGACCATGAGAAGTAATGGTACTACTCTATTCTGTTTTGTTCAGACTTCATCTGGAGTACCGCGTCCTTTGCTGGACACCACAGCTTAAGAAGGATATTAACAAACTGGAATGTGTCCAGAGGAGATTTGGAAAACAAAGTTCTGAGTTGGGTATGTCTAACTTGCAGAAGATATAATTAAGATGCTATATGACTTTCATCTTCAAATAGATGATGGAGTACATTGGTTACATATGCAACTACAGCTCCAGTTGACCCCAGCCATCATGGCCAACAATTAAAGATAATGGGAATTGTAGTCTAAGAGGGGCTACAATTCCCTATCCCTGCATTAGGCAAAAAATCCTGATCATACAAGATGTTCGACAATAGAATAGATCCTCATTTGTTACAAGATTTTTAAGCAAATGCCACCAATCAGGGTTGCTGTAGCAATGGATTGCCTACAAAGGTCAAACGGGTGACCTTTGACATCTCTGATTCTATATTGTGGATGATATTGTGATCCCAGTCACAAGCATCTTCAGCTGAGGTGTACCATAATTGGGAAAGACCTCTCCTTAAAACTCTGGAGTGCTACTGTACTACTCTGAGCAAAGTGGACTAGAAAACCAATAATACATGGAAACCTCATATGTCAATAAGGCAATTCTCTGCGTTACAAGAATAAAAAGAAAATCAGCTAGGGGCATAGACAGGCAACATAACAAGAACAGCGACCCTAACTGTTTGGTATAATGATGCACTTGGTACATAAGAGGGGGATTCCTCCCCCCACCATGACTGCTGGTTGTGTGGTCTCCTTATACTGAGGATCCATGAAGGGCCACGTCATACAAAGGATTAAAAACAAAGCTAATGTTGACTGAACTCTCATAGGCTCTTCCGGCAATGCAATTTCCCATGGACCTTGTCTGCGTAAAGTGGTGGGGAAGACTATCCAACTAAATAACAACATATAATTCCCGTAAGAAGGAAATGACCTTGCAAGACCTCAACATACAGCCGCTTTCTATAAATACATATTGGCAAGTGGGACCGGTGGTCTCTGCTATATGCCTGTATTTTGGCTCAACTAGTAGTTATTATGGTACCTGTGCATTGGTTGTTCTATCTAATATGGATTAAGAGGGTATCTTTATCTAATTGTTGTCTAAGCTGCTCTAGAATGTAGCATTTATACTGTATTTGTATTTAAAGGCAGGATAGAAATTAAACATAAGTTAATAGAAGTTAAACATAAAGTAGTCCAACATTCAGCCTAACACAGTGGCAAGATGTAGTGATTTTCATTTGATACCACAATTTAAAGCAACATAAGCTTTGCAAAACTGTTCATTAATATAGAAGCAGTGTCAAAAAATGGACCCTTCAAAAAATATTTGAGACTTCTTACAGGAACAGAGTTATACAATCCACGTATATTGATTAAGCTTGAAATCGAATTACTACAGTTCACTTAAAACATACTGAAGCACTAAATGCTGTCTTAACTACACACGCTCAACCTTTAATTGGTTGAGAGAAACTTTTCAATCCATTTTCCATATTTGTTTATGTCATTCTTCTTTACAAGCTCAGTTATTGCAGAAATTTGGGAAATAACTGGCAAATTTACACTACTGTGATTCAGTTGGTAAAAATATATCGATGCAAGTTTCGGCATGTGTCAATACCAAATGCTTTGGGGCTTGTTTTTCAAAAAAATGTACTTATTAACGTAGGAGTATGAAACACAAATCCAGCAAGGAATTCTATAATTAGGGGGAAATCCTTACTTTCTGAAAACATCGGAGGGATTGCTACAGAGAAGAAATCATTCTACAGTTACAGCTTAGGTAGCACTCCTTCATTATTGTGCAAGGAAATGTTCTAAGATTATGTTATACCTGTAAAGCCTATGAAGCATCATGCCAATCTGTTAAATAATTTATGAGATTGCATCCAACGTTGTGCTAAGTAACTTGTTCCATTGATGAAAGGATTTATGCTTCCAGAACAGAACTTTCTCCCCTCTCGGATGTCCCCTTCCCCAGTTTTCAGTGTTTTCCCTCAAGCCCGTCAGAGTAACTTGGGGGAGGATGTGGAACATGCATGAAGGTAGCAGGAATAATTCTGCCCCCCCCCCCCATGAAGGCATAAATCCTTCCACTAATAGAACAAGGACATCGGATACCAACCTTGGTCGTTCACATTGATTACCACTGCTCAGAGCCTTCAGATAGGTAAGGCATATTTGTTCACAAAACTGCTAGGAGGATTCCAAGGAACAAAGCAAACTCCAAGGTTCTCTCCATCAAAAATAAAATAAAATTAAAATCAGGGACACTCAGATATAGTCCTTTTTCAGGACTATAGTGTAGCAGCCCAAGAAAACATGGAGATATCATATCTGAGGTGTCTACATCTCTAACCATGAATCTATGTGTTTCACTAAAGGTTTGATGCAGATGTGGGCAACTGCTAGGTTTTATGCTTTAAACAATGTGACTCGGCCATTGCTTCTTGGGGAAAGGCTTAGTGCTAGAACATCTCCTTTGTTAGCAGAAGGCCCCATGTTCAATCCCAGACACATTCTAGTCTGAAATCCTGCAGAACCACTGCCAAAACTGTGGGGGCAATACTGAGACATATGGACCAAGGATCTGACTCAGCATAAGGCAGCTTTGTAGGTTCTTTGTTCCAGAATTTTTACCAAAATAAAATGTACATTGTATTGTCCCATAATCCTATATGCAATCTGACACCTGCAGCACCTTGCAAAAATAAATCCAATCCAGCCTACATTCTCCATCAAAGCAAAGTCTAAATGTAGGACTTGGGGAAAAGAAAAGGAACATGTGGCCCTTCAGATGCTGTTGGATTCCAGCTCCCATCACTATGATCAAATGTCAGTGATGAGGAGAGTTGCACTCCAGTAACATCTGGAGGGTCACAGGTTCTCTAGCCTTGCCTTAGGGCTGTAACATCAAGACATGTAATATTGTTATAACCCTGCCCCGAGCATTTATGGTGAAGGGCAGTGTCAGGGAACTGCCATCGGAAAGGCAGGTGGTGGAGGGGCTCTCGGAAGCTAGGAGAGACTCAGCAGCGGAGGAAGGTACCAGTAGGGGGAGAGAGGAAGATCAGAGAGAAAGTGAGTCGAAGGGATGGCTCAGGGAGTCTTCCAGCGAAAACAGTGGAGAAGTCTCAGGACCTCCTATAGGTACACCCACTCCTCGCCGGAAACTGTCGCATCGAGAATCCCGAAGACGCGTTTCCGTTAAGGAGCTTTTATGCTGGAGTAGATTCCGTAAACACCCACTGTCGGATTCTGCCAGCGATTAAGGGAGTCATGTTTAAGGGGCTCCGCTAAAGACAGAGTTTGAGAACCATGCCCAAGCTCTGAGGGACTAAGCTTTTACGCACAAGCAGCTCATCATCCCATCACAGGCAGGTTAGAAATCTTATCAATAAATTAGTTTTAGGGATGCTCTGGGCCCACACTGTACACCCAAGCATTTCTCCAGGCAGGTTTATAACAGTGGTACCACCAGCAAACTAGCAGGCAGGGAGCAAGCAACTTTGAATGGAAAAAGGATGCAGCCACGAGACTTCTCAGCCTTGCCCTGATATAATTTCCCTGTTAACCTAGCACCAGGCTGGCTTGCTGCTTGTGATGTGAGAACAAAAGCATCCAAGGCAGGAAACTGCTACAAGCTATTTTACTTGCATCCGGAGCTCCATGCAGACGAAGAGACTGATACGAGGATTCCATGAATAAGCCTAGAATTCTGTGCTTCCAAGTTCTTAGCTGAAGACATGATATATCCATCTTGACTCTTGTTTGGAGTTTGGATTGAAGAGTACTTAAGAACCCTATATCTGTTTCCTTGCATGCCATAAATAAGAACAGTGGGATATAAATGTATTACGCAAACCTAAAGAATGTAAAGGGCCCCTGTCTTCCCTAGGTCCCAATGTTTTCCTAAAAAGCCCTGACAGTTTTAAACTTGGGAGAAAATAATAATAATTTTTTTAAAAAAAATAAAAAATTATATCCTGCCCATCTTGCTGGGTTTTCCCAGCCACTCTGGGCAGCTTACAACATATATAAAAACACAACAAAGCATCAAACATTACAAAACAAAGTATTTTATACAAGCAACAAACAAACCAATAAATCAACAAAAACCAATAATAACAATAATAAACAGTTTACAGTTATACCCAAATTAAAACAACCTCCAACTCTAACTAAACATTTAACCAACATCAACCCAACAAAAACAAAACAGGAACCAAAATTAGAACCGTTTAAAACATTTTAACCAGTTGCTCCAACCCAAGAGTTGTTCCAGCAATGTCCCTCCGGCCTCCCAGGAGTCTCTTTTAGGAAGGACACAAAGTGGCTTCAAATCAGTGTGAAGGTAAGTACAAATATGCATCCATAAATACAAGGGAATAATGTAAAAATAAAATTAAAACAACAGTGACAATGTAAATTTAAAAAATGTACTGTGTATTTTGGGTCTATGGACCGCAATAAAGTTTTGTGTGTGTGTGTGTGTGTGTGTGTGTGTAAATAAAAATACAGATCTCTCCCCGCACCCCTCACATCACCATAATCAGTTGCTCTAATAAATACACTGGGAAATTGATTCAAAAATGCCCTAGAGAAGCTTAGTCTTTCAGATTGGCCACAAAGAAGGAAATTTGTATTTTCAAAACTTGCCGGGCCTTAATAAACTCAAGCACTTTTAAGAAGCATCTTCTCCATTTGGCTTGTTGCTAATGAATACATTCCATGTGGGAAAGTGATTAAGAAACACTGAATTCATCCACAGAAAACTAATGGCACATTTCATATGGCTTTAAGAAGGAATGAAGGTTAGCCCATATCCCTGCTGCCTTTACCCCATGGGAGGAGACAGGATAAGCAGAAGGGAAACATGGCAGTATTAAAATCCAAAATAAGATCCTGCACTTTGGCTTCTTGTTTATTTGCTTGAAGTCATATATGCATGTGATTCAGAGTGCAGGAATGAAGCCTTCAAATATGTAAGTGGGAAGAGCTCACTTACACTTCTTGTGCATACTAACCATTTAATCTATTTAACCTTCATACCAGTGGGACTCCTATGGCACTTCAATTTGAAAAGGGAATTCATTTTCTAAAGTTAAACAATGAAATTAGAAATAGATACACCACTGCTGTGGGCACTCAAAAAAGGATTTCCAAAATCAATCTATGGATGCCCATAACAACTCTGTCAATGCATGAAAAATGACATTTTAACATCTGTGTTTCAGTTTCAGAGCTGCAGATGAATCTACCAATAAACGTATTTCAACATGGCAGGTTTTACATGTTTTTAAACATTTTGAAATGGTTTAAAATCTGAATAAACTAAATCTCAGTCTGAGCTGCTTGGAAAACCCAGCCAATCCTGTGACAAAGTAAGTCTTTATTAACTGAATCTGTTGGGGGGGGGGGCGGATGACTTGCTACAGAGCAAGTACTAATAACCTCATTATCCACTGGGGGCCATGAAGAGAGTTGACTACTGAATTCAAACAAAGGATGCATAAAATTAAACCTACGGCATGCAAAGCAGAAAAGCAAAAAGGTCCCCAAACAAACGTCATACTAAGCACAAATTGGATAAGGTTCACATGAGCTTATCTGGTTTCTGTGCGGGAACTTAAATAGGAGGTAAAATCAATGCGGAAACTTAACTGATACATCCTTAATCATAACATTCATTGACTTTACATTTAATGAAGCTGCACTAGGCAGGCCCTCATAGACTGGCATAAAGCATGTCTCTCCACCTCAGACAGAGTAAAACGTTTTAAAATGTTCCTGTGGCTGCCACCTGCTCTGTGATCCGAGACTTATTATATCAATTTATTGACTCGCATTAAGAAGCCTGTATGTCGAACTTGGGAGAAAGGGGAAAGGCATAAATTGGTCACTATAATTTTCAAGCTCCATGCTGTCCACATACATAATGCATCAACCACCTCTTTGTAAACCTAGAAAAATAGATGATCCCCAAGACATAATTAGCCAAGTCTGCTTGACTTACCCATTATCCTACTCAGGGCGGCATTCCTGGTGGGCGATTCGCTGAGGCCCTCTATCCCGCTGTACAGTGAATGGGAAATCCTACGCTCCCTGTCATCCAGTATTGTTTCAATAGGCAGTTCTGGCCCTGATGGACTCCCAGGTGATTCCAACTGTATGGAAAGGGGAGAAATAACAGTGCTGAAGGTCCATTTAACAGCATGGGAGAACAATAACAACTTGCTCTAGGCCTGGTCCTGGCTGGGCACCAAATGAGCTAGAACTCTTCACCCTGGACCACAATAATTTGCAATGACAGTGTTGCTTAATGACCAACTTTCTGTGCCACTTCACACTGTACCTCCTATGGAGCCTTGTCAGACTCCATCCCTTTTCAGCAGGAAACATGCAAAGACAAAGCACCATGTTTTGGTTTATCTGTACTGCACATATCCTTGAGCAAGCAAGCAACCTCGTATGTTTCAAAATTATCTGGCAGATGGCCTGGACCTCTTTCGCAGACTGACAGCTTGTCAGGACAGGAACCATCAGCGCAGTTGTGGAGAGGTGCAGAAACAAAAAAAAAAAAAAAAGGATTTAACAAAAAAAAAAAAACCCACTCCATTTGGTATGTGATTTCTAACCACATTCTAAAATTGGAACCATTTGCTTTCATATGCAATCATTACACAATTTCCCCAACTCCACTCAACCCAGAAAGCCCAAAGCCATAAATATGAACATACACAAATAAATAACCTGCATATTTAGAACTGAACTCTGATCTGGAATTAACATTATTTTTGCACAGATTGCAATTAGGAACATTGCTTGCATTTGGTGGTAGCGGGGAGACAGGTTCTGCATATGCACTCAAGTGATTCTGACCCTAAGGGTAAGAGGCTTCATCATTTCAGGGTCTAGGCAAAATCTCATCAGCTTCACTACACATGAATTTTGTCCCACTTTTTAAAGCCCCCTGCAGGCACAGTAGTGGCTTTCAAAGGCCCTTGCACCCAGCAGGGTGCCACAAATCAGCATGCTATGAAGAGTCAGAAGTTGTAAGAAGGAGAGCGATATTTATGCTTGGTATCATGTAGCAAAAGGAAGGCGATAAAGTGGCTTCTCCCTCTGTTTTCCCTTTTCAGCTGCCTACATACGCCACACACAAAGGGCCAGTGCAGAGGGAAGATTTTAGATCTCTTAACCAATATTTTAATTCTAACTCATTTGTACTACCTGGTGACACAACGCAAACTATCCATTAACCATTGCAAATGTGGTCCTGGCCAGTGTTATTTATGTTTAGTGCTATCTTTCTGTTAAAAAAAGGTGCCAGAATTCACCCTTGTTCTCCTATAATGGCACCTGAGAGGTGCCGGAACTGAGTTCCAGTGAGTTCTGGCTGAAAAAAAGCCCTGGATATGCTCGATGTGGGGCTACTCTTACAAAGCATCCAGAAACCTTGCTTCAAAATGCTGGCACCAAATTGTTGTCTGGGACTAGAACATATTATCCTGGTCCTGCATATTACTTTGGCCCTTAGTAACTGTAATTGGCTACCTGTTCATTTTCATGCTCGATTCAAGGTGCTGGTTCTTACCTTTAAAGTCCTGAGAAGTTTGGGATCTATTTACTTGAAGGACCACATCTTCCTTGAATCCAATCAACATAGGAAACTGCCTTGCCCCATTATCTACCTACTGCCAGGCAGTGGCTCTCCAAAGTTACAGGAAGGAAATGGTGGAGATTAAATCCAGGACTCTCTGCAAATAACGGGCTCTATTGAAGGCCCTTAAACATCCTGCTTGGGTTCCCCCACTGACTGAGATACGCCACATAAGGAATGGGTCCTTCTCAGTTGTGGCACTCACACTGTGGAATGCCCTCTCCATGGGAGTCTGACTGGGCCCTTCTTTATTTTCATGCTGCTGCCTTTATAAGACCTTCTTGTTTGAGGAATCCCTAAGGGGAGGCTGCCTGGGCTGTTCTTCCTGGCCCCCACTTGTTGCTATGACAGGAGCGGGGGAAGGGGGAAGGCACCCCTCTTCTTCCAAAGTGTTTTTGGAGCTGCTCTCTTTGATCTGTTTTAATGGTACTTCACTGACATCTTGATCATTTGTCTGTTGTAAGCAATTTTTATCTACTATTAGATGCTTTGATTTAGTTTTTCTCTGGAAAAGGAATTTTAGCAAGCATTCTTAACTCACAATGTTTCACCACATACTTAAGGATATTAAATACAGATTAATTATCCCTCCTTAAGATCCTCTAGTCACCTAAACAGCCACGGGTGGTAAAATCAAGATGGTCGGTTCCCACTATTTCTATGCATGCTAATAGATAAAGTTGGGATTCTAATCCGCTTCAGTGAGTGAGACTGGACTCAAGGGGTAGCAACTTCTAATTAATGTGAACTACAAAGGTCTGACCTTGTGCATGTGGTATTTACAGGATAGATCTCTGCAATCGACCCAAAGGCATTGTGTCATGTTATTTAGGGGATCCCATAGTACCAGTATGATGGATACAGGAGGGATTTGTAAAACTTGCAGTACTTCAAAGTGGGTGAAGCATAATCAGAGGAGAGACTGTATAAAGTATTATTTCTGTTCAAAGCTATCGTCTTTTTAATATAAATGAGATATTTAATGAAGTTCTGAATTGTAGCCTTATCTTTCCCAGTTTGATCAGCACTAGGGAGATTTACTGCATAGAAGGGTCAACACAATTACCATTGGAGGCACGTCAGGCTGCAGGAGAATAATAAACTTGCCATGCAAGTGAATTAGGCTCAATAAGGTTTAAATTGTGAATCGAGGATTTGTTTTATTCAGGTTCCCCCCCTCCTAAAATTGCAGATTACTACTGACAGTTCCACTGAAAAGTAAATTAAACAATATTCAAAGCCTCTGATGTAAAGGAATCAAAGGCAAATTTAAGAAGAATAAAAATGTTAAAATTCTGAAATGCTATTAAAAAGGAAAGAGAAAGAGATACTATCCAGGGACTGAAAGTTGCATGCCAAGTGTATTCGCACAAATGAACTGTACTTTGTTTTAACTTTCTTCAAACAAAGGGTGAAAATTACCCTAAATGACTAACATGACTTATTTTCCCAGGGAGATAGGACTGTATCTTCAAGTTTATATAACAAATGTCTAGTTCTTTATTGAACCACATAATATAACCATTTCTCAAGGGACAATGCATATCTAAACACTATCTAGCTCTGAGTAGATTTCCCCCCTCTATTCTTTTCAAAAAGAGGCACAGAGAAAGAGGCAGCTTAGGAACCTAGGGAGAGGAATAGGCATTCACTCCAGGTGAACTGGTAAGCAGCAGCTTACAGAGAGGGGTAAACAACAGCACTGTTGCTTAATGGCTGCACTCTGAAAAGAGTGCTGGCATGTCTTACCACTTTCATGGGAAAAAGACTTTATTCAGTGACAAATTAGCATATCAAAAGCCAGATTTAAATCAAGACATCAACAGTCAGCCACACAAATATTTAACTAAAGATACAATGCCTTTTATAAACTTGCAAAAAAAACAACAACCCAACAAAAGTTTTTTTGTAAAAGGGGAGGAGAAGATTGCACAGAAGCCCTTTTTAAAAACACTTTTGTTGGTTCTTCTGCAAGAAGGTTTGCATAAAGAAAATGTGTCAAAGCAAGGGCAAGTTTTGCTGAGGGGAAGAGAACAGAAAGGGGTGGGAAAGGTGCAGACCTTACTTTGTGTTCACAGTGGTTAATGGCATGAGCTATGAGTCCAATGTCTCCAGTTCAAATCTCAGCACAGCGAAGAACTTGCAATGTGGCCATGGCATGGATCTCTCTCCATCCCCACATCCCACACACATGATGATAATGATGTTACAGATTTGAGTTTAGGGGTGCAAAGGCACCCATAACTGCTAGAATTAGTGAATGTTAGAAATTAGTAAAATGGTAGGAGCCATTGAAGGGATGATGCAAAGCAGTGCAAAAATACAGGCTAAGCTCTCTTTCCAGGCCAGGACAGAAGAAGCTGTTAAGCATGACAAAAGGCGTTGATGGCCCATCACAGAGAAATCCTTGAGACTGCATCAAAGGAGGTTGCCAATGTTATGCTGAGAGATGACATAGGTTACAGGAAAATTGTCATCTTTTAAAACTAGGCTTGGAAGAGCAGGTAGGAGTGGGGTTAGCAGACAGAAGGGGGGAGTTGTCTGGCAAGGGCGTTCTGGGAAGGAAAAGCACGAAATAGGTAGAACTCCATGCAGGGGCTGAAGGGCAGACCATCTTGATGGGCTAGCTGAAGGCAGGCTGGGACAGAGACACAGAGATATACAGTAGTGGAATCCAAAGCTGCACTGCTGTGAGGAACAAGCCCCTTTTGAGACGTGAATGCTGTAAACGGTGCACTTCCTGCATCAAAAGCTTCTGGTGCAAATATGTGTGGAATAAACCATATTTATTAAGAACTTGATTCCCAACAGAAACATAACCCTGGAATCTTGCTACTGCTTGGCAGAGACTGGGTATGGTGGGCAACTTTCGTAACAATATATTTAAATCCAATCTTGCATGGATATGTATGAAATACATATTACTGAGATATGTATGAAAACATTAGCTTCATGCTATTTATCTACCCCGGCATCGTATGTGGTGGATAGCTGCTCATGATGGGAAAGAATCTCTCAGGCAAGGCAAGGCTCCAGCCTAAGCAACCATCTCTCCAAACACCCATGCCACAACTTCCTCTACTAGTGAAGACATCTGCTTCAAGTAGGATAGACTTCCCTGTTAGACAAGGCATATGCATGCTAATTACAAACCAAGGGAGTAGCTTAGGCAGGAAGGGAGGGGATGGGGACAAGGTGGTCTAGTGGCTCCTGAACTTTGCTTTGAGGTCTGTTTCATGCAGCAGAGACAAACAGGGCTGTGGAATATACACCATCTCCTGAAATGTTCCCTGTTCCCCATGCAGACAGAAATGTTGAGATGGGAGAACATGAGAAGAGTCTTGCTCAAGGAATCAGACGAAAGGCCCATCCAGTCCACCATCCAGTGATTACCCACCTGCTTAACCCTAGCATCATTCCAGACAGCCCTCTTGGGATTTTTAAGATACTTCCAAAACAGCGTCACTCTTAGTCGCTGGTCAGAAGCTGTAATGTTATTGCACAAATCAGTCATGAGCAGGAAAGCAGCCCACACGAAAACAGGCACTTTTGTCCTTATGCAGACAGAGCCATGTTTTAAATAAGAAATGGGACTTTGCCACATGGTCCTTCATCATCTAGATAAGAACAAGCTGCTCGATAAATACTAGGTACTTGATAAATACTACCTGCTCTAACCAGAACCTGTTCGTTCCTTATCTAACAAATGATAAAGGGACAGTTAAATGACCACTGGCATTTCAACAATATAATTGCCAGGTGGTGTAACAGTACGTGGTAACATTAAGTTTTCCTCTCATCATTACTTTGATTGTCATCTTTCTAGGGTTGTCATGAAGGTAGGTAATGAACATTGGAAGCAGGGAATGTTTGGTTTTGGAGGATTCAGAACAGACACTCAAAAACCGAAGAGAAAGAGAAGCAGGTCCCTCTGCCAAATTTGAAGACCCTGTATCCTTTCACAAGAAGCATGGCCAAACGCACGCATGCGCGCACACACACACTACCCTTTAATTAAACCTTTTTACTGTTTCACTCAAATAATTGTAAAAAAATAAAAAATAAAATTCAGGTCAACTGAAGTAGAGCCCAGTCTTTCAGTGGCCATTGAGGTCTAAAATACGATGCCACTGAAAGGCTTGTACTGCTCTTAAAAACCTTTTTAAAAAAAGAAGTAGTCTGGCAATTTAGGAGTATTTAAAATGAATACAATCTCTGTGGCCCAATATGCTAACAGTCACATTCTACCTTCTTTTTTATTACAAGACAATGTACAAAACTCCAATTTAAATCCCAGAACACATTAGTCTGAAGTACTATCATTATTCTAACAGCCAAAGAAAAAAGTGGCCTCTGGGTTAAAAACAGAAAAGGGAATTTTTCAACTTATTACCAGCTACAATGATTTCTCCAATCAAAATTCCACCTCCAGCAACACCTCTCTGAACATCCCTCATGATTCAAATGTAGACTTACAAAGTTATAAATCTTTGGAATCGGATGTAGAAAACAATTATGAGGGTGAACAAGTTGAACATAACCTTTCACATTGTGTTATAGCTGTGATGCCTTGATAAGCTTCCCAACCAATACTGTTTTCCAGCCCTAACACAAACCAGTGACATCCTGAACAACAGAGGTAGCCATTTCAACAACAGAGATCTGGGGGATTTATGCAACCACTTCTGAAAGAGAAACATATTTTAATTTTCCCAGACAAAAGCTTGGAGAAAAGCAAGGCAGACATTGTCTATCCCCTAATATTAAGCTCTAACAGAAGGCAGCTTGTGCAGTGATACACAAGGCTATTTCTCAATGTGCTTAACTCCGCTACACATTTTATTTATAGGCCCTGAGACTTTCTGGCGTCTACCTTGTTTGCCTGGGCCAAAGTTCAACACACTTGTTTAAAACATGCTTTATTGAGGCCATGCACTGGAATAAGTGGAAGCTGAGCAACAACCTGCCAGCTACATGTTTCCTAGAGTATGTGACATTAAATCTGTATTTATGCTTATTGTCCTGAGCACTAACAGTACAATAGTGTATATGCATAAGTTTTTATCCTGAGGGTGTACAATAATGCAAACACACACACCAGGTTCTGAATTTTGGCTTTGCCTGAATTGTACCCAGTCTTAACAAGAAAGATTCTACAGTGACAGATTCAGGGTTTTGCAGAAACAGCGGTGTTTATACAACATTTAAATATATGTATGCAAATGTATGTATATGCACTTTATCTATGCTTCTTTGCCCCAGAGATCCTAGGGCCAGACCCAGTTGCAACTTGAAAGCTGCACAACACCTAGTGAAACATAATGTAAAGAAGTCTGCTAGTTCCTTCCATGCTACAACTAAAGACTGTGACTCCATGCTTAAGATCCAGCCTGATTAATAGTTTTCAGCGGTGTAGCGTGGGTTGTCAGCACCCGGGGCAAGGCAAGTAATTTGCACCCCCAACCCGGGGCAAGGCAAGTAATTTGCGCCCCTAACCCCTAACCTGCCGCCGCTGCCAGCTTCTTCTTGCTGCTGCCTGGGCTGGGGTATTTACAGTAAGGTAGCCACGGCGGCGGCGGGTCCGTGTCAGGTGATCTGAGGCGAGTTGCCGCTGGCGCTGCTGCCCAAACGACGCCACTTGCCCGGAGGAGGAGGGCAGAGAGGCGAGGAAAATGCAACATGGCCCAGCAGCTGCAGCAGCAGCGGCAGCGGCGGCGGGGCTGTGAGGAGGGGCTGCCTGGCGCACCCTCCATGGCCCTGACGCGCGGGGACTGCGGCGAGCGCTGAGAGCCGCTGCCTGACGGACGCCTTCAGCCCGGACGCGCGCACAGCTCGTCGGTTCTGCGAAAAATGGGGCTCTAGCTCAAAAACAGCCTGCGCCCGAGGCTCTTCGGCGACTCCAGAGGCGGCGAGCGCGTCCCCCCCCAGATGTTGCGCCCGGTGCGGCTGGCCCCCCCTGCACCCCCCACGCTACGCCACTGATAGTTTTGGAGAACTCAAAAGCTTTTTTCCCTGTTCTGCACCATTTGGTTGGTCCAAATGGTATTGGTAGGGTGTGGAATTTGGATTTTCCTTCATAAATCAACAGTTTCATTTGCTTTTTATAACTACACATGTCTTTATATAATGTTTTTTACTCAGTGTTTACCAAGGAGCCTATTTGGAGTACATGTCAGTTTCATGGAAAAGCAAAAATACAGTTCTGCTCAAAAAAACGACGGTTGAAAAAGTTCTCAAGAATACAGGATGGCGTTACAGCCTTGATATCTTGAACTTCTTCAAATTTTCTGATGCATTTTCATCTCAATGTATCAAATAAATGGGATGTATCAAAATAGGTATTCAAAAAGTAGGGTAAAATAAGTTTAGAAATGTGTCTACCAAGATTAAACACATATTTAAATTTATATTTTGTGATAAACTATGGACTTGGCTACACTGGTAAAGAAAAAATGATTTATATGTGTTGTATATGCAATAAAACATTGTGCCACCAGAGTCCCGTTTTTCTCTACCTGTTTTCCCTGTTTAAATTTACAACACATTTAACTCAAACACTTCTTTGATGTGCCTAGATCCAGGCTGTTAAACAGGAATTTCGTACAGTTTCTGTTTTTATTTTAGAGTCACATATTAATGCAGAAATGGAATGGATCAGAGCCATCAAAGGTGTCAGAACCACATCAGGAATGGTCAGCTCTGTTTTCATACCACAGTACATGTGTGGTATGGATCTCCCCCTCCCTTAAAATAGATATATTCCTGCATCCAAAAAAATTTTCTTAACAGAGGGGGCTTCAAACAGAATGATTTTCTAAGTACTTAAACTATGGAACAAAGGGTGAGAACTCTTTAATGAAATTCACAAGCCCCCAATCCACTCAGTTTTAGCCAAACGACACCTTTCCATAACTTTTTAAACATTAGATAAGGTGGCCATCCCACCTCTGCTTCTCAAGGCAAAGTGGCTTACAGAAATATAACCTTAAAAAAAACTTTTTTAAAAAATTGCAAAAAGTGAGAATAAATGAGATTCACAATAGAAACAACATAATATTCCAACCTCCATCCAGCTAGCGCAAAGGCCAATCAAAGGAAATGAGTCTCTCCCAAAAGGCCTGAAGTGTATCTGCCTGTTGAAGCTCTACTGGGAAAGAGTTCCAAAGGCTCTGCAGAAAAGGCCCTCTCCCCCATGATACCCCACCTCACAGACCTAGGAGATAGACACACTGAGAGGGCCTCCAACTGGGATTTCAGAGTGTGGGTGGGATGGTTCAGCAGTAGGTGTCCTGTCAGATTACTTGGGCTCAGACTGGTTAGGACTTTAAAGGTTAAAAAGCAGCACTTTCAGTTGGACCGAAAAACATACTGGAAGCCAGAGTAGCTGGTATAATACAAGTGCTATTGAAGCTATACAGATTTCAATAGTTATCATATTAATTACATTGGGGTATGTGTGAAGAAAAGGTCCCTGTGAAACATGAGCAAATTTATTTTATTTGTTTCTATTCCATCATGATCCCAATTACTTACAGATACTGGAGTGCAATTATATTATGGTATATTATACTATAATCAGATAATTATACTTCTAAGAATGGGCTTTTCCATGATTCTTCCCATCGTATAATTTTCCCTATGAAACAAAATCTTATCGGTGATAAAAGGCACACAGCTCTTACCTCATTGCACTTGCTTATTCGCCTTGCCACAATGAGCTGAATCATTCCACGCTTGTTTCCCTCTGTGGACATGGACCTTCGCAGGGTTTCCATGGCATCTTGGTTCGTTTTGCCCAATAACGATTCTCCATTTACTGCTATTAGCTGATCATTCACTCGGAGTCTTCCATCCTGGCAAGGGAATAATGTTCACGTTAGGAACAAATAAAGGACCTTTCCGGCATCTTTTAGCTAGGAAGAAAAATCTTAATCCTGAGGGTTTATGGTTAAGCGAACACAACTATAATGACTTTTGAAGAAATCACTACAGACATATCGCTCCCAATTATATACATATTTGAACTTCACATCATTATAATAATCTGTTTATGTAAACAGCATACTAAGTGAAATGTGCTTTTAAGAGTTGTTCCCGTCTTTCCTCCATGAGCCCCTGAAAGTAATCCCCAAGCCATACTAGTTACAATAAAATTATACAGCATTGTTAACATAGCTCCGCTGAACATTGGGACCTTCCTCTCTTCATCTTACAACATTCAATATTCTTATGAGATGGTGGCATCGTGCATTTATATGTGAATAATCCCATCTATAACAGAGTCCAAGGATTTAGTTACAGGTAGGTAGCCGTGTTGGTCTACCATAGTCGAAACAAAATAAAAAAGAATTCCTTCCAGTAGCACTTTAGTTAGAGACCAACTAAGTTTGTTATTGGTATTGGTTATTTGTTATTGGCATGCACACGAAAGCTCATACCAATAACAAACTTAGTTGATCTCTAAGTGGCTACTGGAAGGAATTCTTTTTTTTATTTAGAGTCCAAGGAGTATGTCATCATAGAGTTGGAAGAGAACACAAGGGCCATCGAGTCCAACCCCCTGCCAAGCAGGAAACACCATCAGAGCACTCCTGACATATGGTTGTCAAGCCTCTTTTGGCTCCTCTGTCCCTGAGGCTAGAAAAGGCCGAAAGAGAGCTTTCTCCCTGGCCTCACTATGAACTTCTTTTCCAATTTGGTGTCTTCCATGGTTTGAAAGCAAATGCAATTCATGTGAGGAAGGGCCGTGAGCATCTGCTTTGGATGCAGGAGGATCCAAGTTCAATCCTTAGCATCTCCAGGAAGGCCTGGGAATGTCTTCTGTCTGAACCTCTGGAGAGCTGTCTGAACCTCTGGAGAACTGAGCCAGAAGGACCAATAGTCTAACTCCATATAAGGCAACACCATGTGTTCCTATAAGAGCAAAACACTTGTTGGTCTCTCTAGTCTTGGCAAAAAGGAGAGGGTACTCACTTTGCTGCCATACGTCTGACTCGTATCATTCATTCCCACCTCTTTCAGGTCTATTGTGTAACTAGCTGGGTGCTACAGGCAATGACCACTCTATGGTTCAGATAGGTTTTGCTGCTAAATCTGCATGGTCAGGCAGAAGACCTCCAAAAATACTGAACCCAGGATTGTAGATGTTCCTCCTGATTGGGCCACAGGAGTCCTAGGAAACTTGTTGAGGAGCAGGGCTGGTCGGCTGCAAAATCTCCCATTGACCACACCATTGTTCTGCTGAACATTTTATAAGTAGGCAGGTCTGGAACTTTGCACATAAAAGAATAATGTTTTATTTTCTTTAATAGTGTCTTGCTGTTTCATTGGTGATCAAGGTGGAAACTGTAGATGTTCCGTAGCAATAAAATATAAAATGATGAAATATACTTATGATTCAAAGGAAAAATCAGGAAAGAATTGGAAAACATGTTAAAGAAAATAAATAATGGAAAGTTACCAGGTCTTTTAAAAATGCTAATTATTTATCCACTTACCTTAGAAGCTGCTCCACCATTAATAATGGACTTGACAAAGATGCCCAGGTCTGCATGGTTCTCTTTTGACCGGTTACCTTTCACACTAACACCAAGCCCAGCTGATCCAGAATCATTAAGGGGAACTTCAAAGGTGAGGAATTCCCTGGTGCCATCAGGGGTAAGGACAAGATCTTCTTCTTCTGCTTTCTGTCAGGAAAAGATTAGCCAAGGCATTATTTAAAAGCATTTCTTCTTTGTAATTATCTTCTAACTACAGCTATTAATTTTTCTTAAACATGTAAGAACTACAATACCATGAACATTCCTATTGAAATTCTTCTATGCAGAAATCTGTGATAATAGTGCATCTGGCAACACCTTCAAATAATAATTCCTAGTAACAGTTTTTGTGCATGTGTGCACGTGTGTGTGTGTGTGTGTGTGTGAGAGAGAGAGAGAGAGAGAGAGAGAGAGAGAGAGAGAGAATGTGTGTGTGCATTCTGAATTAATACAATACAATACTTTCTGAATTAATACAAATTTGAACCATTCCATTTCTAAACAGGAAATAATTATTGGCGGCATGAAAAACCAACACATTTTCTGTTGCAAGTTCATTTGCCCTTCCAAATAATGACATTTGAATATTTATGTATTCTGAGCAGCAAGAAGGATACAAACAGCAGGCAAATAGATAAATACCCATTAGTCATGTGCTCCATTTTTCTTTTGCAGTTGGGATTATTAATAATGTTCAAAGAAACGTCATATAAAACATTACAGATGAGATCAGGTAACGGTAAGCCTCTTTGCTCTTGGGTGCCAGAAAAGTCATATGGGGCACAGCTGTAAATACTAAAAAAAATAATATCTTCGACATTTCACATCTGTTCTACTTTCACACTCCTACCTTTGTTGCTCACAGTACACTGCCTGACTCCAAATAAATAGCAATGATGGTGGCTTGCTGACATAAAAAGAGTGAGTGGTTGATGCTTAGTAGAATTCAGAGATAGAAATAAAATATGTTGTTGTTGTTTTTGCTAGATTAAAATTAAAAACTATATCTTGCCATTTTGTGATTATAAATTTGCTTGGTCACTTGTGGTAACCATTTGCTTTAGGTATGCTGCTCTAAGTACTGGAAGCTCCGTCTCCTGCTAGAAGATGGAGACAGAGTGCAGATTCAGACTTCATAATACTACCAATATTTATTGAGTGTAGTGTGCCTTGTGGGAGATTTTTCAGTCAAATCCAACCATGCATAACCATGCTAGTTAGTAGATGAAGGGGTTAAGGACCACAAAGGAGTACATTTCTAGAGAAGCTGTAAAGGGGAGGGGTAATACCTCTGATGGGGGACATGTTGTGCTTTGTAGTTTGTCCACCTTTGGTCCCCACCCTGCACTCAGATCTCACCTGTGGCTCCTAGAAACTGTCTGCATACAACAGTAGCCGCACCCTAGGAACAGCTTTGACTGACCAGTTAAACCAGATGAGGATAACCTTTGGGTCTCAAACCCTTGGTGAGTTAGGGACTTCCCCTGAACACAAAGACAGGCTCTGGCAGATTGAGCAGACTAGACCAATAGTGGATCCAACGGTCAAGAAGGAGGTTTCTGCACGTGCTGTAGAGGGAAGTGATGGGCAAATGGGGCTTGTCGGACTGGGAAGATAGCCCATCTAGCAGAAGGAAAACTCTGAACATAAACCTGTGCTGCCTTGTGGGATATCTTCAGGAGAATAAAGCAAACCCTACACAAATCCAGAGCGGAGTCCTAAGATAGTTGAATAGTTCCTTGTACACATCTTTCTGGCAACTCCTACAGCCAAGCTGGTGCCAAACATATTGTTCTGCTTTCCTCTGGGCCACATCAGCAAGGCTGAGACAGGGGTCTTGTTGTCTGAGTAGCCCAGGGCCTCCATATACACAGCCCAGGCTTGCGCCCCAGGGAGGTCACTTTGGTGCTGCTAATGCAGAGGTTTGACATCACCTCCGGATGTGCACTCTATTGTCTCAAGACAGACAGATGCCAACAACAATACTGGGTCATTCAAAGATCTAACAACCTATATTTCCTATGTTTTGCAAATTTTAAACTCTGCTGTGGGCTTTAAAGGCTACTGAGTGAGTCAAGCCCCATGCACTTTTTGAATTCAGACAGTCATTTTTCTTTTGCAGTTTCCCACACATGTGGGACTTCAGAATTAACTAGTACTCTCCAGTTATTTCCCAATACGTCTTTCTGGGGAGCAGAAGAAGAAATAGTACACTAAGAGTAGCAGCATCCACAATACTTAATGACAACAGCAAATCTCTAAAGAATAGAATAGTGATGGGGGGGGGGACCTAATCTCAATTTGGAACTGAATCAGCACTTAAGAGTATAATCAAAGAACTCCCAACAAATATTCATTTCCCCTTCCAGTTGGATAAAACATGTCTGGCCACAAAGTCCTTCATTAACAATAAGTAGGTGCTCATAGTGCTAATGCAATTGTCATTCATACATCATAGAAGTTGTAACAGTTGTACTTCCTGGGTCAAGAACTAAAGTTTCCTAGCAATTTCTATCAGCTATTTGTGTATGCCAGTAAGCAATGATTTCCCAATCATGCGAGTATTTCCTGAGACAATCCAACCTTATGTGAATTCTCTCCATCCTTCACATCCCAGTTGAGTTACCACTGTTATCAAAGCTAATGTAAAACATGGCTAGCTTCAGGCAGTGTTACGAAACTAACTTCAAGCAGCAGTTAAAAATTAAGCATGGTAAGCATTAGCACTGGTGCAGATGTTATGCTGCACTATAGTTAACACTGACAGCAGAAGCCACTGGGAGAACAAATGGTTTTTAGGTATAAAGTTCCAAGCTTAGTCCTTCATATCGCTAGTTAAGAAATTACCGTCTCTCCAGAAGTAGGTCTGGGGAAGACTTCTGGTTGAGAGAACTCCTCCAGGATAAATAAGCAGCACTGGGTTACATAGTATTAGCTGAACTTACTTTAATGGACTTCAGCATATGCTGGCTGGTGCAAATGGCAGCTGTGGTCCAAAACATCTGGATGGTACCAGGTAGCTGAAGGCTGCACTAGGTTAGTGCCTTACAGGTTATGCCCAACAGGCACAAACCACCACTTACGGTAATTACTGGCAGTATAAAATACTGAGTGAGAATGAATACTCCAAAACTTAAAGCAGACTCTTATTTTGAGAAGGAAGGAAACACTGACCATGTGAAACACAACAGTGTCACCAACATCCCATGATCATGAATTATGGCTTTAAAATGCAAGGGGAAATATGTAAAATGTGGCATTTAAAAACTGAAACTGAAAATATAACACAATCACTGACTAATTGCAATAACTTCCA
This sequence comes from Podarcis erhardii, assembly GCF_964252035.2. Taxonomy (NCBI): domain Eukaryota; kingdom Metazoa; phylum Chordata; class Lepidosauria; order Squamata; family Lacertidae; genus Podarcis; species Podarcis erhardii. The sequence goes on along the minus strand of NC_138513.1, from coordinate 15,392,499 downwards.
TTTGATCTTGATATGCTCCAAATTAACAGCTTCAGCACGTCAATCAAAATACCTCAACATTATTTTCATGATTAGATGATCCGCGAAAGAAATTTATTGCTTCACATGCCCCCGTCACCACAGAAATAAAACACCCAAGTCAATTTGTGTGCTGTAATCGTTGAACAACAAGGCTCAACTCCCTCAAGAGTTCTTGCATACCATGTCCAAAACAATTAGCAACTTCACAATGCTCTGTTCAGAGCTGCTGTACTGAAGAAAAGGTCACCTGAAATGACTTCAGTTGAATGAATGAAGCTGCTCAAGTATGTAATTTGCAATAAAAATGCAATGGGTGATAAACTACATAGGTGACTTCTTTGCCTCAAATTCAAACCTAGCATTGGTGAACAGTAAGTGACATGCCATCATTTGTTTCCAGAAATTTTGTAAACCCCCACCAGCTCACCTGAAATGAAGCCCAGGTATATTTTCAGCTCTTGTTAGCTTTGCCTCCTGTATGCCTTTATAGACAGGCAATTCTATGATCCTATGTGTACAACTCCAACTTTAAGAACAGAGTCCTCTATCTGAAGAGATTTGAGAAGAGTCCTCTGCTTGATGGGGTTTGTCTATCTGAAGAGCTGTCCACACAAAGTCTGGTTTAAAAATGAAGGGAGAGCAACAGGGGCCTTAAAGTTGCCTATCTGGGCAACTGACTAAGCAGGCACACAGGTCAGCTGCTCACAACCTTCCCCACTAAGGTGAAATGTACTGTATTTGTATTCAAAATATATACATTGTTTCTAAATTTGCATCTATAAACCTGTTAGCATATGCATATTTTATGCAAATCTGTGTCTTCTTTCTCTCCTTTTTTGTGATGTACAAGTGGCCACCCTAATCCATTCTCATTCTAATTCTGTCCATAGAAACAAGAAGCCAAGAAATGTACCCAAAATGGATATGGCACCTCCACTAGCTGAAGTTTGGAACACAAATAGGTGAAGACACAGTAATTTCTAATGGGGAGGGAACTGAAAATTGTGTTCTTTGCTTTGCAAAGAAGAACTGGCAGCCAGTATTTCCAAATGTTAGTTGATGACAGAACATAAAGGACCAGCCATAAATTTTGGGATGTGAAGATTAAAAAGCCATTATGAGAGAGTCACACAACAGATTTTTCTATTACAAGTTAAAAGTTTCTACAGTAATCTCAGTGCAGAATTGCACATGGTTCCCAGTCAGGCGACTGAAAGTATTGGCTTCACAGCCCCAATGTGCTCAGCAAACACATCCTTACTCTTGTCCTGATGCATGATGATGGAGCAGCCCAATGTGCAACGCTCTCATTCCCAAAACTAAATTCCATCAGAATCTTGAAATTATTGCAAAGCCACCTTGCAACAGGCTAAAAGTATTGTGGATCTGAAACCAGTAACAGCTGTCTGTCACTTATCACACTCCAAGTAAAGTGAATATGATGCTGCACAGATTCACCCTGCCCCTGAAACCCTTCTTGGAAAATGGACATTTTGAATTTTTGTTGTTGTTTTTTTGGGGGGGAGAACATGCAATAGTACTAGATGTGCAGGCACATAGAGAAGGAACATTGAAGACAGAGAGCATTCCACTCAGCGTTAACATTTGTTGGAAGAAAAAGGAGAAGGGAAAAACAAAACGAAAGTGAAGTGAGTAGTTGATTCATGGAACACACAGAAAAGAGTCCATGCAAGTTATGGTATTAGTTTGATCTTACCAGAATACTTTTCAGGTTAAAAGAAAAGCAAATAACACTATCAGAAAATATATAGTGTTCATATCTGTATTCCTGATTATGTTAAGATAGATAGACGAGGCTGACTGTATTTGGCCACAAAGAAGGGATATGTACAGAAAGAAAAATGATGGAAAGGAAGTTTGGAGGAGATACTAGGGTAAAAATATGAATGTTGGGAAAATAGCAGTCAGTTTGAGAGGGGTTTATTTTTTGAGGGGAGTGTAATGCAGCTAACTATTCACACTTACTATAGACCTTGATGGAGAAACAATGATCACAGACCTCCTCTGAATGGATGACCTCCTCTGAATGGAGAGGAAAAGAAACATTGGGTGCTTCCAGACTGTCACTATTTTCAGGTGGGGTTCAATGACATAACAGCAAAATCACATTGCATAATTATAGTTGCACAACATATCCACTTCCCCAAAAGACTGGACTTTTGTGTTAAGTGATGGAAAAAGCCAATTCAAAGTACAGAATAACACATGCTTACACATAGTGCTGTCTACCCTCACTACACACACAGAATGCTCATTAAATAGCCAATGTTGTTTACCTCCCTTCAAACAAATCAAGAAGAATGTTCAATTGACAGGAAGCACCTAAGGTGTAAAATAAGACAGGCCAAAGGGATTTGTAAAAAATCATGAAGGAAGAGAGACCAAAATTATGAAAGAACTTAAGGATATTTGTACATCTAAGGGAAAGGAAAGTAAGGCAAGGCCAGATAGAAAACTGTAGATAAGGGGCGCATGTTTGGACAGCAGCAATTAGTAACAGTCAGGAAATAAACTGAAGGAGCATAAATTAAGCAGAAATGAAGGACCTGAATGCGGTTGATATTTTTTAAAAAAATCAAGCTAACCAAACTCATGAAAAAATTGCTGACTGTGGTATGGTACCTATCTTTAAGTAAAGGATACCTGTTTAGAAAGTGTATATGATAAAGTGAAATAAAAAATGAATTGCATGGAAACACAAAGAAATGGGACACATAGATAAGAAGTTACAAAAGAATTGAAAAATAAAAGCAGGAGACTAAACCAAAGCCAAAAGTAAATGGGTGTGTGCATTTAGCTCAGGTTAAGTTATCAAAAATTAGGAGCAGTCCAAATTGGGGCAGCAGAAACAAGATTGTGCATGTAGAATCTGAACTCCCTACCCTCAGACAGATGTGTCTAGCATCTCTGTTGTATAGCTTTTCTCATATGTTGAACACGTACCTCCTTACCCTGGCATTTGACAGTTAAGGTACTTTGCTTTGTAGGACCCACTTATCTGGCCAACTTTTTAATGTTCCAAACAGTTCTATTTTGTTGTTGTTATAAGATTGTAGTAAAATATTTCCAATACCTAAACACACAGAGATTTGGAACTTTCCTGTGAAATCTATACCCAAAACACTGTATCAGAAAGGCAAAGAGAATGTATAGTACAAGTACTCAAAAGATTTTCACCTTTTTCTTTCTAGCTGGACTCATGTGACTTATTTGTTATGTTGCTACCTTATTCTTTTACCTAGCTGGCCCCAGGCTGTGCTCAAAGCTAGACCAGCAGTGGAACTGTGTCACATTCAGACTATTCTCTGGGCAGAAAATTAATAGGTGAAGTTTTCCCCACCATTGCACCTGCATGCTGAGGTTATTATGGTCCAAGTGTGTTGTTATAAGGACGTGTTAAAGATTGGCCTCTCCGTCTAGCAGTGAGCTGCAGACTTTGTTTCTTATATTCTGAGTAAATCTTTGATGGCCTAGTGTAACTCAGATAGGTACAAAGATGAAGCTTTTGTAATTGCACATTTATTTGAATATAACTGAGTAAAGTAATTTATAGGTTAAATAGCAGGTGAATAATGAAATAATAATAATAATAATAATAATAATAATAATAATAATAATAAATATATTAATATCTAACCTCCCATTTAAACTATTGAAGCATGTTGTACTTAGAGCTTCCTTTGAAATTGATCCAGCAACTCTGACTGGAACAAAATAGGGCTGCAAGATTATTCATTGGGACTGAGCATCTCAAACACCAGTTCTTTATCAGCTACATTAGCTCTCAGGAGCATTACTGGTGCTTTACTTGAAGGCCATTGGGATCTGGTTACCCGAAATATGTTTTGTGTTGGGGTGGGGAACTTCTGGTTCTCCAGATGCTGCTGAACTGTCCCATCATCCCTAACAGTTCACCATGCTTGCTGGGGTCAGCCAAACTCATTCCTTCACGGTTTCACATTTAACTTCTTTCTGGGTACAGCTACTGAAAACTTCTTTCTGGGTACAGCTACTGAAAGCTACTAAACTTAAGTAATTCAGCCTCAAACACTGGGGCACTAAAGCAATTTCCTCACTGAGCCAGTTTCTGTTTTCCTTTAGTAGATCAAAACATTCTGCCCAAAGAGCCTCATGAGCAAACTGTGATCATAGTTTTGATTTAGTTGGTGCTACCATGAGTGCCCACTGCATAACTAGAAAACCATATACAGCTGATCACAGCTACAAAGAAGACTCATTGCTCTCTTCTCTTCAGCTGTTCCCAAGTGAAATATTCTAATTTCTGCCACATGTTAGGGTAAACATTAATTAATCTTATTTGCACATATAGACGGAGGCTCATTATTCTTATTAGCTAAGTTAATATGTCACATCTGGCAAAGGCTCTACATTAGTACAAATCTAACAGTAGCTGCAGAATTTCAGAAACTATATGAGGAGGCTTGTTTGAGATTCCATGGTAGACTGGGAGAGTCTGTTTTAGTTTTAATCTTATCACTGAGACACTATTTAATATGCTAGAGCAGCATCCAAATTAAAGGCCTGAAACCTTTCTCTGTTACAGCTCCCATCTTAGTAGCATCTGCATATTGTACAAAAAGCTTGCAAATTACATGGGGCTTACATTCCAGGGACTGCGCCTAAAGCAAAAATCGTGTATAGTCAAAACACAATGGCCAGTAGGGTTGCCAAAGTCTTTTTCCCCAGATGCCTGTCCCCTTCCCCCATTTTATTAATTTATTTTTAATTTGCTAAGTGTGTAAAGCCAAATGCACATAACTTAAATGTGTGTAAATTGTGGGCCTACTGTACTGCACTCAGGTGGGATGGAATGCTACCATCATCCCATCTGCTTAGTGAACAAAGCTGTGAGAATGTTTCCACAACAGCTTCCACAAAGAAAGAGATAACTGTCTTATCAATAGAAGTAGATCAAGATTTCAGATTAAGGAGGTTTGAAGAGATAAAAGGACTAGTAACCGATTGGCTGCAATATCACCAGCTTAATGCAGTATTTAAGTCAGTTAAAAAGAAAGGTTATTCAAATAAAACCCTTCAATCTGAAGAAGAGTTGCTAGAAAATAAAAACAAATTAATTTCTAAAATGGATAAACTCCTACTTGATTGGCAAATGAAAGATGAACAGGTCAAATCAGTGATGATACACTGGGCGAGGGATTTTGGTTATAATATTGAGTTAGCATGGGAGAAATTGTGGAATATAGATCTGGAATACACAGTAATACTTCAAAAGAAAACTATATGAAAATGATCTACCGCTGGTATTTTACTCCTAGTAAATTAGCTAAAATGTGTGAATCAAATTCTAATATGTGCTGGAAATGTAAAGAGATAGAGGGCACATATAATCATATATGGTGGTCATGCAAGCTGGTACAGTAGTACATTGGGTTACAGAAACTTCAGGTTACAGATGATTCAGGTTACAGACTCCGCTAACCCAGAAATAGTACCTAGGGTTAAGAACTTTGCTTCAGGATGAGAACAGAAATTGTGAGGCAGCACCGCCGCAGCAGCAGGAGGCCCCATTAGCTAAAGTGGTACCTCAGGTTAAGAATAGTTTCAGGTTAAGAATTAAGGTCTTATCTTAACCCAAGGTACCACTGTAAAAGCTTTCAGGGAAATGATATATAACGAGTTGATTTTTTTTTAAAAAAAAATAACCATTCCGAAGAAACCAGAAACTTTTCTTTTAGGAATTTTAGGTACAGATATCCTGAAGGACCTGAAGAAATTATTTATGTACGTGACCACAGCTGCCCGAATATTGATGGCCCAGAGATTGAAAGAAAATACAGTTTCAACCAAGGAAGAGTAGCAGATAAAATTAATGAAATATGCTGAAGTGGCAAAACTTACAGGAAGAATTAGGAGCCAGGAAGAGTCAAATCTGAATAAAGAATGGGGGAAGTACACAATGTTTTTTGAAAAATTATTGTAAACGACTACATTCATTAGCAGGTTTAACAGAAAACTTGTAGTAAAAATTTGAACTATGGATTGATTAAGGACTTATAATATAATTGGAGTTTGTGATGAGATGCAGAATGCAAATATATAAGGATACACAAAAGGGGGCACTCAAAGGGGATATGATGTCTGCATTTTGTTTCTTTTTTGTTGTTATTGCTTGTAAAATTAAAAATGCAAAAATAAAATAAATTTTAAAAGAGATAACTGTCAGTTTTAGATGGTGTTAATACTATACTCAGGTCTTATGGACTGGGGTAGTTTTGTGGAGCAGGCTGAGGTCCAAGGAACCTAAAAGAGATAGTTACCAAATAGTAAGATGGCAGAAGTAATAGTACAGAGGAAGAAAATAACTGGCAGCAGTGGCGTAGCAAATTCAACAGTGAATGCAATTTTGATAGCCCAAGAACGTGTAATTTCAGCCATAGCAGCAGGCAGCAACTAGCAGGCTGCTTAGCACAAGAGGAAGCATTGCCTGTGGCCCACAGGTTACCCACCTCGGGTCTAGACCAGGGGTGTCCAACTAGACTGTGATCTATTCCCGCTAAAAAACCACAAAAAACTGGCAGTGATCTACCCATTGTATTGTCCAAAGTTGTTGAGCTTTTTTCGGGGGGGAGACCCCAAAAACTTTGGGCAATCAACCAGGATCACACAATCGGACCAGGATCAACCAGGGGCGCCCCACGATCGACCTGTTGGACATCCCTGGTTTAGACCCTGTATCCAGGGCTGCTATACCTTTAATTAAAGATAACAAGAGGAACTTGAGAAGTTTTGACTTTTGTTGTCACCTAGCAACTCTAAAGGGGCAACAAAGACCAAGATATAGCGAAGAGAAGGCTTAGGAGGCAGGCAAACTTCACATATAAGCTCATTAGTATAGGGTATCATTACCTCTTTTTGTGGTAGTGATTTTGTACTGGCACCCACAGAACTTTTATCAAGATATGAGTGCTAGTATCTCTCGCTCTCTCTTTTTTAACCCAAAAAGCATTGTCTGGTAATAAGCCACACTGAACACAATTGGTTTCATGTTTGTAAATATTAAAACTAAGTTTGGAACTAGCACATACATTCAACCATCATGGACAAAGTAAAGTAAAGGGACCCCTGACCATTAGGTCCAGTCTGTTGAATGGTTTCTTTAAATGTAAAGATATGTATGTCTTTAAGGGGCCAGAGCAAGGTGTGAAACATAGCAGGTGCTGCTGAGTTGTATTGATTAAGCTGTGTCAGCAATTGGGTGTAGTATATAAGGAGCAGCACCTAGCTCTCCCATTACCCTGGGGGATGGGTTGGTGGTTGGGTCATGTTTGTTTGTTGATGTATTTAGTGTAAAAGGAGTTTTTGTTTTTGTTATTAAAACCTTGTTTAAGTTATTTTTGAGTCCCTTTTTAATGCATGGTCTCCCCAGCAAGCTCTCTGCAGCGCTACTAAACTGCAAATAGCCAACACAGTCGTGGCCGACTCTGGGGTTGCGGTGCTCATCTCGCTTTATTGGCCGAAGGAGCCAGCGTTTGTCCACAGACAGCTTCCGGGTCATGTGGCCAGCATGACTAAGCTGCTTCTGGCGAACCAGAGCAGCACACGGAAACGCCGTTTACCTTCCCGCTGGAGCGGTACCTATTTATCTACTTGCACTTTGACATGCTTTCGAACTGCTAGGTTGGCAGGAGCAAAGACCGAGCAACAGGAGCTCACCCCGCCGCGGGGATTCGAACCGCCAAACCAAGTACAAATTTATGAAACAGCTTAACTTTGCACATCAAGATACATATATTTCATAAACTGATATGGAATAACCACCAGTAAAGGACACCACCAAAATTCAACAGATTAATTTCCAACATCCATAGAGATTCAAATTAGGCAGAGAAAGAGATTGTGTGTTAGATAAAACGATTCCCTATGGATTATTGCTTTAGCTCCAGGCATTATTATTCCCAATAAGCCATTTAGAAACAGCTTGCCTACTCTGGTAAAATAAACTAAACACAGCAGTACCCTGGGGTGGATTGCATATTCTCTCTCCCTCTCCCTCTCTTAATTTTTTTTCTTCCGATTGCATCTTTATTAAAAATGTAATCTGAAACCATTCAAAACGGCCCCCAAATGGATATGAAACCAAAGGCAATCACCCTCATGTTTAACGTGACCAGTCTCACATTATTGAAAGACAAAAGGCTGCATTTTTCTTTATCTCACTAAAAGTCACAAGAAATAATAAGCAGTGTTCACAATACTCCCAATCAACGCAGAGAATAATACTGTCAACCTCATCAGTATCAAACCTCTACCCATCTGCTAATAAGAATTCCTCTCCAAATGATACAATCATATACTAGGGAAAGTAGTTATCAAAGTCCCAACCGTTATGTATACAGTGTTTGCAAGTGGGTATCTTTCACAAAACTCTTTGGGTAGGTAAGCAAAATAAATCACTTTGTGCTAAAGTACAAATTCCAGGATCCTAACCAATTGAGACACATGGATTTCAGTCAGTCACTGTCAACTCTTTGATCTTTGGTGACCGTTCTCCACATTTATTTGCCTGAGCAGCTTTGACTCCTCTGCCATAAAATGATTCTGGGGCATGTTTTAGGTTAATTCGTATGACATGCTGGCGAGTCCTGTTGAACCTCATCATTGGTCATGCAGTTTACCCTAGAACATATCCAATTGCCTGCAGCCTGAGCACTGCCGGACAAAAAATCAGTAGAGATAGGAAAGTTATTAAGAGGAAAGTCATCATCCTATTGAGGAGCCCCTAATTTTTCCACCCCAAAAATACTCAAGTTTCCTTAGAGTCCTATTTTTAAAAAACTGGTTGAGGTTCAATAATATCTTCTACCTTAAGCAGCCTTGTCCAGTCATATATTGTTGGACTACAACCCCCATCATCCCCGACAACAGGCCAGGCTGGCTGGGGAAGATGGGTTTTGTAGTCCAACATCTGGGGCTCTACATCTGGGGAAAGTTGCTCCAAAGGGATTTCCTATGCCCTAGATTTGGTGCTGGTCACAGCCTTAGGACTATTAAGATGGAATTGGACAAATTCATGGAGTACAGGTCTACCAATGTGTGTAAGTCATGATACCTAAACAGGACCAGTAGGTTCAGAGATTGCATTCCTCTAGATACCAGTAGCTTGGGGTGTGTAAAGGAAGCTAAACAAGAGGGTAGAACTGTTGCCTTCATGTGCTGTTGTGAGCTTTATGGAAGCACTTAGCTAGGAAGTCTCTACTAGAAACAGGACAGTAAACTAGACAGAGCCCTGATTTTATGTTGCATAATCTGACCACATGTGTTCCAAAAGAGGTGAAACACCTTATATACTGCATGTATAAAAGCATATATTTTCAAAATATGCTATGCACATTTTTGTGAACTGCCCAGAGGACATTGTTGAAAGGACAGTTTATAAATGCTATTAAGTTAGGAAAAAAAATCTTGACCCAGTTATTAATTGTGCACAAAAAGAGAAATATATTGCATCATCCACTTCTCATTCAAGGGGCCCAGTATACCATATGGTGAATCAGTCATGGGTAGGAGTCTATAGAGCTGCAAACAAGAAACTTCCAGCATGTGAAGAAAAGAAAAGAAAAGAAAAGAAAAGAAAAGAAAAGAAAAGAAAAGAAAAGAAAAGAAAAGAAAAGAAAAGAGAAAAAAAGAGAAAAGAAAACCAGTTTATGAGGGGATTTTGTGAACTATCCAAGAAGTATCCAAATAATGTTTAACCCCTGAAACATCACTGTCCTTAGTGTGCATCCTCCACTCTCTGTAGTCCAGGGCTGGTTTCAGGCTTGAGGAAGCCCTCAGTATATGGCTGCTCATCACTGACATGCCTATGATTGAATTTACAATTTCCTATAGATACACTTCACATGTAACACCAGGCCTAACCATGACTTAAAGGAGGTGTGTGGAATCTTTTTGTCCTTGTGGGTCAGAACTGCCCCAATGACACCACACAGGTGAACTTTGAGAGGAATGTGGGATACCCCTCACTTGACATATCAACCATGTCAGGTGACTGACATCTGTCAAAGCTAGCCTAGGGAATAGGGGGAGATAGTTCAAAGTGCTTGCTCGGTCCTCTGCACAGAGCTTCCCAAATGCCTCACAACCAGTTGGTCTTAGAGCACACAAGGAAATGTGCTAGTTCCCAGAGAGATCACAGCCACTTGGCTCCTCTTCTTTCTGCTGTGACTAAGCCATGATTTGGCTTAGCATAACATCCAATCTCATGCTTGTGGTTTGCCTCATTCCAGACAGATCATGAATTATAACCATGGTTTGTTCTTGGTTTACCACCTGTGGTTTGCCTGGGGAAGACAAAGTATGTGCCGGACTGTGCTTTAGTCTCTAGCAGCACAACAGCAGCAGAACCGGGGAGGAGGACCTCTGACCCTGGTCCCAAGTGTCAAGCAGTAAGTGTGGATGTTTCTAGGAAAAAGACTATGTATGTAGACTTCTATACTCACAGGCTTTCCATGTGAGCTGGAATCCAAATTGTGAAGGGTTCCAGATAATTTGTAAGAATTTATGAACAGGTTGATATAACAACAACAACACAACCCCCCATGCTGTGCACATGGCACATACACACAGAGATCTATACAAGTTTTTCCAGCTAAATGAAAAGGTCTTGGCCTTAGGTGTTCATTTTGCATTTTTAATAACCTATTTTCAGTTGGGCTTGGATTGTTTTTAATTTTTTAACTGTTTTATGGTATGTCTATATATTGCCTTGAGGCATACAGGATTTCCTTTACATACATCCATGCCCAATGGATGGATGTCAGGGACAAGACTAAGTTATCACTTGACCTTGAGGACAAGGTACGCAGCATGGCTCCTACAGCCCCTTTCTACATGAGATCTCTTTTCACCTGATTCATGCATGAAAGGGACTTTTGTTTTTTAAAAAAAAAACCTTCATGCAAATTGAAGTGTTATTCTCCTTGCGTTTATTTTATTCAAACACGTTTCCAAGGAGCCATTTAGACTCTATCAAGGAAATCAAGCAAGGTGGGCAAATACACTCTTAAGTCCCCACAGGTGACGGTAACACAAAGATTGCTGTCAGATTTGGGATAAGGGAAGAAAAACAGGGAGGAAAAAATAACTCAAAATGCACAATGCTAGCCTAGCGCTATTGACTTTTGAGAAGAAGGGGCAAAGGTTAATTGGCAGATGTTTCTCATATCATAATTAACAATTTATTTCTATGCACTGTAACAAGATTAAGATAATTATCCTCAGAAACAGAAATGTAATGACAAATTACTGGTTTTCATATTGCAGTCAATCTCTTTCATATCAAAATAATCACCATGCTTAGCAGAAGGTGCATCTGCTCAGTTTTGGATAGGAGTATATAATAGAGATTTTGAACTGCCATATGGGAATCCATGAAGCCAACTCAACATGAGAGCAGGAAGTTGCTGGCTACACTTTTCTAGTATAATTTGGTAGCCAATGGAATCCCAGCTGGGACACCACAGAATGCATTCATCAAGAGAGTAACTTATTGTACTGTACTTTCTTAATTAGGGATGGACGAATAAAATATTTTCACATGGCAGGTGACATTAAGATCATATCGATATCCTGTTCTCCTTGATGCCAAAAGCTTCCTATATATTTTTTTTCATTTACAGTTTCCAGGCACATAGGTCTGGGTACTGGCAAGGTCCAGCTTCCTACAGCTTGGGAGGTAGCAGGTGCCTAGAGTACCTAAGGATGGGATAGGCAGGTTAGCAGTCAGCCAGCCAAAGTCCAAAGAGATCAGCGGCATTTCTCACTTTTGAGTTGGCCAGATGTAATAGGCCAGCCATATACATGCAAAAGCACAGGGCAAACTCTCTGGGGTCATCTGAGGTCCAATTCCAGAAGGGCTCTGTTCCATGGTTTTGAAAACTTCCTTTCTTCTATCCCAGAAACCCAGAGTTAAGCAAAGTTAAATAATTAGTGTCAGAGGCAATTATATGCAGTCTTGCTACAGGAGAGAAAAAGAATACGGTTCACTAAATGAGACTGTGTGTGTGTGTGTGTGTGTGTGTGTGTGTGTGTTTGTGTCTGTGTCTGTGTCTCTCTCTGTGTGTAGAGTGAGCCTTTGCTACTTTTTAAATTACTCAAAGTACTTCATGAAAGCTCCATGAAAGTACTTCATGAAAGCTCCTGCATTTCAGTGATACAGCTTGGTATTCTCAATCAAGAAGGTATTGTCCAAAATATATCCCACAATGCCTTCAGTATCCCAATTTGTGTGTCAAGTAATTGCTATTTTAAGTTCTTGGAAAATGCAGACTCATCCAATGCAAGAACTTCCATGGTACAATAAGTTAGTTTGGGAGTGGGAAGGCACTAAGATAGCTGGAAAAATTGACTTTGATAGCAATGGCTTCTCTTTCTAACTAGTCATTTTGTAGTCTTTTTTTTTTTTTTTTTACTTCAGGCTGCAAATACTTTTGATATTTTGTGCTTCAAAGTTGGAACTCTCATTTCATTTTTGTATTTCACCCATTCTCCCCACATTATCCTTACTTTTTTAGTTTTCCCTTCTTCTGCTGTCAACTTTGTGACAGCAGCACTCACTGAACTCACGACTAACAGCACAAGAGAGACCATATGTGTGGTACAATAACACAGAAAGCTGCAAGAACAAGAAACTGAAGGGTCTGACAACACGAGGCAGGAGAACCAAAAGGGGAATGATGCATAACTTAGCAAAGAGGCACCAGGCTGGGGGGAGGCAAGGAAGTCAGCATGTGAAATATTACAAAACAAGCTTGTGGAATTGAGTTTTTGCTGGAAAAGCTTTGATATGCATTTAAGATTAAGGAACTTGGGGGAGTGGGGATGCTACCACATGCTCTCTCCAGTCAGCATTCCTAGGCTAAGAAGGCCCTCAAAACACCTATCCAAAGCTCCACATTCAATTTATGGCAATTTTAGAGAATATTTTTTCACTATTGGCCAGGCTGCTAGCATTTGACACCTCTGCAAATCATGGAACATAGCCATCACTTCCCTGTCACATAATGACAAGAGTTCAGTTATGACATTTGATCTCTAAAAAACTTTAAAGAAGCCTTGATTGTAAGGGCAGAATAACCAAGATCACCACAAAGAGGACCCCTGGTATATTTGCATTATGTAACATGGGATTTGAATTGACAATCTTGAGCACACTCAAGCTCTGCTTTTGCCCCACGTTGGGCAAAAGATTCCTGCATCGCAGGGGGTTGGACTAGATGACCCTCATGGTCCCTTCCAACTCTATAATTTTATCATTATATAAACCATGGGCAAGCTAAGTCAGTTGTGCATGAGCGCCATACTGCTTCATGAAGCTTGAGCTGTCCCAATTTTATCTTCCCTTTCTCCAGCAAACCACGAAGCAGCTGGCTTAGCATTTGGTGTGAGTCAGAGCTCATGATTTCTTCTGTTCCAGACAAACCACATTCTTTAGCCAAGGTTTCTTCTTGGCTTCCTGTTCATGATTTGTTTGGGAGAAACCAACCAAGAAAGCTGGTGCACATGTAACACTAAGTCAGCCACATTGTGGTTTGTTTCCCTGCTGGAGGGAGCAGCAAAATGCTTAATTTTCTTTTTTGTGCATTATAGCTTAGCCATCAAAGATAACTTTGCTCCTTTGGCCAACCCCACTATTGGGGTGTCATGAATGGGCAAACTGTTAGTGATCTGATTTATTGTAAGTAGTTTTAACGTATTATTACTGCATATATATTTTTACTGTGGGCAGGGGCGGGGGTGCTTGCAAGATAAGATGTCTCAGGTGCCAAAGTAACTTAGCCAGCCTTGAGCACTAAGCATCTTGACTTGAGGAGAGGAAGGTAGGCTTGCTGTTTGCTCCTCCATCTCAGTCAGTGAAATGTATTGGGACAGTTCCAATCTCTTCTAAATGACCACTCCTACACCACCTGCTTCTTTTACTTTCCTTGGAGCCTCTTCCAAGGAACCAGCAAACAATCACATTTATTGTTTTCCTTAAAACCACTGTCAAAGCTTGTACACAAGAGACAATACGAGAAGATGCTTTGGGGCACTGCTTTGAAACGTCTACAGACAACATTAATGAAGCCCCAAATCACCAATATGAAAAGGAAAACACTGAAGCAGATAAATCCTAGAAACCTCAACTAACCATATGCTCCATTGCAATTTTCAGTTAAAGCAATTCTCTCATCCCCTTTTTTCATATCCATTATTCTTACTGAGGTGAAGACATTATGAAAGATGTTATGAAAAGTAAACAGGACTGCATTGCAATGTACTGATTCATATGATGATTCATTTCTAAAAGAAAACACAACCCAGAAACACTTGGTGCTTTAATTGTTCCTGTAATATACATCTGGATATTCTTCATCAGAAACATTTTAAGGATGTCTTGAGGAGCTTTGCTACAGTTAGCTTGTAAATAAATCTGATATTCTTTCTTCAACTACACTGGAGTTACTTTAAAAACTGGTTACAAAACATAAGAATGACAGCTTGTGAGGGGGAATGTTAGATTGCAATTCAGACCTCTCTGTTTTTATTTCAGCCTTAAACTATCTCAGTTTCTAGGAACCAGATACCTTATTATGTATCCAAACAAGAACTGTCTGCATGCATATGTGCCCCATATAGAGGCGCAAATGATCGTGAAGCACATGGGAAGTAAGTGCTAGACATAAAGGGAAATGCAATTTAAGGCTGGAGAGAGCCACCTACAGCCTATACAGTGAACAGAATTGTCTGTTAAAAAACCCCCTCTTTTTTATTTTGACGGACGAGCCCAAATTTGCTAATTATCAATCAATAAATAAATCATTGCAACCTTTCTTGACACGTGAAAGACAAAACTCTTACCGTTTCCTTTGGAATTTGTGACTGGCTTTGTTCAGTACTCTAGAAGAAGCGGGGACAAAAATTAAAATAAGCATAAGACATTTGCCAACGATTAAGAAGAGGACTATCAAGGGGTTTAGTTCTCAAATGGAGCATAGGATAAGAGATCAGAGCTACACAAAACAAATTGTGAAAAGTCCCAAATGCCCACAGGTGACACTTTATATGCCAATTCTGATTGGCTGGGACAAGTGCCTCCTTGTGCTACTGTCTGGCAGGATGTACCTGTGACAATGTTTAAAACACTCTGTGGTAACCTAATGGATGTTATTCTCTTTCGGTTGATATAACGTGTCCTTAATAGAGGGTCCCACCCTTACACAGCATAATATGCCAAGACCAGGGACTTTGCAAGCCAGACCTAGTTCTCGGTTCCATTACAGCACTCCATTCAAAGAGGAAACTACTTCCTTGTATTCCACCTCACTTACTCATCTCACTCAGCCTCCATTGTTTCAGGCAAAAGGTCCCTGACCAGGTACAGTGGTCTGGCAACTAATCCATTATACTACTGACCTGCATGCTGATTTAACAGTTTACCTGCTTTCAAGCCTACTCGGTTCCTCTTTTGCTTCCCCCCTTCCTGCCTAGCCCACCTGGACTTGCATGGCCTCTTATTGACACACAGGGTTGTATCCAAAGCTAGTCTTACTCAAAATAGAACCATTGAAGTTAATGGGCATGGATAACTTAAGTTCACTAATTTCAACTACCCTTCATAAGAACTAGCATTCCATCAAACTCAGTGGTTCCCAATAACAAGTATGGTAGTTCAGAATGCTTGGCATTGGAGCATCTTATTGGTGGCGGTGTAAGGCTATTTGAAAAGCTTGGATAATGATACATAATGATTTGAAGAAAATGCTTAAAATAACCTTTGTCCAAAAAAACCTCATTGGGCTTAAAGGACTAAATGTTTCTAAAGAGCAAAAGAATCTCCTCCTGTATCTGGTAGCAGTTGCTCGGCCACGATCATCCCAGAATATGAAAAAGAAGAAGTCCCCACCAAAGAAGATAAAGACGATCGGAATCAAAGATATTATGGACGTGCATGAACAAATGTAAAACAAAAGAACCAAGGAGGGGAGGAGAGGGAAGTCAAGGGATTTTGGAAATCCCATGTATGGGAGTTGTTATGTGATGGGGTTTTGTTATTGTAAAAATTAATAAAATAGTATTTAAAAAAGAGAATAGAACTCAGGAGAATTTACAGCATGAAAATAATGTATTTCCTTAAACATTTTATCCCTTACGTGCACACACAGAATGATGCATTTTACAGTTCCTGCCCATCAAGCCATGTTAATGTGCTTCAGAGCCATTAGGCAAACACAACTCTCCTTTGAGGGGCAATTTTAATTAATCTCCTGCACACAGACAAAGGCAACCAAAGCTCATCTAGAGGGAATAACTTGTTAAAGCCCAACTGCGGTTGACAAAAGACAGAGAACAGAGCCAAGAACTCCCTAATCCCTAAAATCAAGAGGAGAACAAAGCAAAAAAGAAGAAGAGAGGAGGTTTTGTTGGTGGCACAAGAAACATATAATGAAACTTGCCTGAAATCTCCCAAATTCTTGATCAGAAGCAAAATAGTGCTGTTTTCACATGAACTCCTTAACCATATTGGCCACTTGGGTCTAAATGAATACAGCTACAAGTTGGCAAAATGATGATGGGGAGAGGGAAACTTTGAGTCAACCACAGCAAATAAGAATGGATGTCTTGGAAGAGTGTTTCCATTTATTAGTGTAAACCACTCTACAATTGTTTTCATATCAAGCCTGCCATTTAGGTCAAGACTTTACGAGGTGACTGTATCCTAAGTGTGCATGAGATCCTTCCAGCATAATTTGACAATATAGAGATCCACATTATGCTATTTTGCAAGTTGAGTGAGAGACCATGTCTGATCACCTGTGATCACAGATCTGCACTGGTTGCCACTTTGTTACTGGGGCAAGTGAAACGTGCTACTATTAGTGTCACAAATTCCATAGAATTGTCATGGAGGGGATGGCCGGATCCTGACGAAGAATGGAATTGGCAGAGGGGTGTTCTGCCCTATGACATCTGACAGTCCAAGGCAGATACCTCCTGCTGTGGAGTTGTCCCCTGGTGTCTCCTTATGTCAGTGAGGAGCTGCATCCAAAGGAGAAGGCAAGTGAAAATAAATCAGATGCTGAGCTGGCACTGATGCCGCCTCTGCCTCCAAAGGACATGGGGATGTCAGCATGAAGAAAGTTTGTGGGACCACTCACTTAATGAGTGCCTGTTTGCTTGCCCAGTCCCCAGTGCTGTGTCTGCCTTGTCCTTGCTGCAGTGAGGACCAGGACAAGTCCCTTAATAGCTTGGGGCCAGTTTACTTGAGGACTCAGTTTACTGGAATTCACCCAGGACCTGCTCAGGAGAGAGTAGGCTCTTGTTCACTTGAAGTTATTTACACAGACACTGCATGGCCATGTCAAGGGTGTTGATGCTGCATCCAGCATTGCAGACTGATTAGGCAGTTGAACCAGTTGGCCCCCAAGTTCCCTTCCAATTCTAGATTAACAACCCATTTACGAGTTTTCACCTGTTCCAGAAGAAGCAGGATGTTTTCAAACTGTAGCATATCTTTGAGAGTAAACACACTCCTGTGGCTTCAGTATCTATCCCACATGCAAGTAAAAAAGGTCATGCCTCCTCTAAATAGTTCATTCACACTAAGGATTTGTCCATTGCTACCATCTCCCCACCCTCCAAAGTAGAATAAACCCTGCTCTACCATCCCCTATGCTGAAATGCAGACTTCATCATGCTCTCTGAACACAGATATTTTTCCATGTACCCACAATCACTCCTATCTTTCCACAAGTCCCAACATCATCATTAACCCTTTTGAATTATTTGGTAGTGATGGTAGTTGGTGGCAGGGAAGTTGGTGGCAGGGAATCGCTCAGATTCGGGAAGAAGTAGACTCCACCGTGGGAGCAGGGCCAGGGCGGGAGAGTGCTAGAGTTCTGTCTAGTCAAGTTGAGTGGGATCAATTCCAATCTGTTACCTCCGAGGATGTGGACAGGCTGCTTGGACGAGTGAAACCAACCACCTGTCTCCTGGATCCTTGCCCATCCTGGCTTATAAAAGCTAGCCGGGAAGGACTGGGCGATGGGCTTCGTGGGGTGGTGAATGCTTCCCTCCATGAGGGAGCCTTCCCAGACCCACTGAAAGAGGCGGTTATTAAACCGCTTCTTAAAAAACCATCTTTAGATGCGGCCACGATGGCCAACTATCGCCCAGTCTCAAATCTTCCATTCTCGGGCAAGGTGATTGAGCGAGTGGTTGCTGAACAACTCCAGGCACGCCTGGAAGAAGCGGACCATTTGGATCCCTTCCAGTCGGGATTCAGGCCTCATCATGGGACTGAAACTGCCTTGGTCGCACTGGTTGATGATCTCCGGCGGACCAGGGACAAAGGTGAGAGCTGTTTCCTAGTTCTGCTGGATCTCTCAGCGGCGTTTGATACCATCGACCATAACATCCTTCTGGACCGTCTTGAGGGGCTGGGAGCTGGGGGCACTGTCATACAGTGGTTCCGCTCCTTCCTCCTGGGCCGTGTTCAGAAAGTGGTGGTGGGGGATGAGTGTTCAGACCCCTGGGCTCTCACTTGTGGGGTGCCTCAGGGTTCTGTCCTCTCCCCCATGCTTTTCAACATTTACATGCAGCCGCTGGGAGAGATCATCAGGAGGTTTGGGCTGGGTGTTCATCAGTATGCGGATGATACCCAGCTCTACCTCTCTTTTAAATCAGAACCAGTGAAGGCGGTGAAGGTCCTGTGTGAGTGTCTGGAGGCAGTTGAAGGATGGATGGCGGTTAACAGATTGAGGTTGAATCCTGACAAGACAGAAGTACTGTTTTTGGGGGACAGGAGGCGGGCAGGTGTGGAGGATTCCCTGGTCCTGAATGGGGTAACTGTGTCCCTGAAGGGCCAGGTGCGCAGCCTGGGAGTCATTTTGGACTCACAGCTGTCCATGGAGGCACAGGTCAAATCTGTGTCCAGGGCAGCTGTTTACCAGCTCCATCTGGTATGTATGCTGAGACCCTATCTGCCTGCGGACTGTCTCGCCAGAGTGGTGCATGCTCTAGTTATCTCCCGCTTCGACTACTGCAATGCACTCTACGTGGGGCTACCTTTGAAGGTGACTCGGAAACCACAACTAATCCAGAATGCGGCAGCTAGACTGGTGACTGGGGGCGGCCGCCAAGACCATATAACACCGGTCTTGAAAGACCTACATTGGCTCCCAGTACGTTTCCGAGCGCAATTCAAAGTGTTGGTGCTGACCTTTAAAGCCCTAAATGGCCTCGGTCCAGTATACCTGAAGGAGCATCTCCACCCCCATCATTCTGCCCGGACGCTGAGGTCCAGCACCGAGGGCCTTCTGGCGGTTCCCTCATTGCGAGAGGCAAAGCTACAGGGAACCAGGCAGAGGGCCTTCTCGGTAGTGGCGCCCGCCCTGTGGAACACCCTTCCAGCAGATGTCAAAGCGATAAACAATTACCTGACATTCAGAAGACATCTTAAGGCAGCCCTGTTCAGGGAAGTTTTTAACGTGTGATTTTACTGTATTTTTGGTTTCTATGGAAGCCGCCCAGAGTGGCTGGGGAGGCCCAGCCAGATGGGCGGGGTATAAATAATAAATTATTATTATAAGTACAAGTACTTTATTACGGTCATAGACCAGCATAAACAGAACATATACATAGATAGTATAACAGTATGAATCCAGGCGAATAATTATTAAATAAATATTATTAAATAAATATTATAAATATTATTATTATGAAGTGTGTCAAGTGAGCGGGGTGCTGGGAAATATAACATAGAATCTAATTGGCGATCTTGGACTCACAAGAGGGCTTTTGAGGGTGCTGGGGTCTGCAGGGGGAAGGTAAATCAGAAACAATCCACCCCTTCTCTTCAATTATCAGATGTTCCTGCTGGGTCAAAAGCCCAGTTGTGAATGCCAGGGCACCAACTGGTCTCCATCCATAGATGTCTTGGGTACCTATGTCCTTAGCATGAATACTAGTGGCATGGAAAGTTGCATTTCCTAAGTTCCCTATCACCTAGGACACTCCTTTTGCAGCATTCAATACACCAAAGAGAGATAGAGACCTATGTTCTTATATTTAGAAGAACTTAAAGGGGGGATAGAGGGAGAAAGACTATTATAGGATGGAGGAGTTTGAATTCTTAGAAAGAAAAATGAATTGTAGTCGCATCGTTGCTTGAAGTCTTGAGTAAAGACAACTGGGATAGGAATGTAGGCCTTATACCAAGTCAGACCAATTGTCTATCCTGTCTGGAAGTGACTCTCCTTAATTTCAGGCAGGGTTTTCTCTCAGTCCTAACTGGAGATATTGAAATACTGAACAATGATTTGGTCCAAAATAAGGCAGCTTTATACAATCAACATTTGCTACATCCACAAAGGCAATTATTGTGGAAACATTTGTGCACAGCCTATATACTATGATAATTTTCTTTAAGATACATTGTACAACAGGGATTCTCCGAATTGCCTTGCTAAATTAATAACTGTGGGGTGTCTTTCCCATGTAGCTATAATATTAGAAACAACCACATTTTTGCCCTTACAGATTCTTCATTTCCAAATCATAGCATTCATACATCCTGTTCTAGATTAATTGTAAATGCTCTGAGACAGGGGGGGAAATGTTCATGTAGTGTGACAAACAGCAAGCTTTCCAACAGGGACGCAAAAGACAGGGAATAATCAGTTGTCTGTAGGCACTCAGGCAAAGTACATGCAACAGTTTATAATCTGCATTTGCTGTCACCCATGATTTGAAAACATTAGTTCCCATATTAATGTGGAAATCCAATTTGGAGACCACTGCTAAAAGGAAATGTCCATGTGAAATGTAGTAGAAGTTTATTTTGCTGTGCTCCACTTCAAGCTGCACATGTTTGACAGCAGGTCTTCACATTATTTGCTCATATTCACCTAATGTGCCTTAGCCACTTTAAAAAAATAAAAATAAAATACGCACCAGTTCTCTTGGATGGAATGCTTCTTCCTGGCGGAAAATGATAAGGCTTACACTCCCTCCCATCCTGGTGCTTCTCAGCAAGGAAACAACTTCTTCTTGGGTTTTTCCTGTTAAATCAACTCCATTTACCTGCAATGGGTGGGGAAAAGATTTTGAATTACCCTGTGTGCAACAGGTGAAGATTGTTGTGATAAACCAGAGCAGCACAGTGTCCTGGTTCACCTATAATGCTAAACTGTGTTTCAGATACCTTCAGAAGTCTGCATGCACATGAAAGTTCATACCAGTAACAAACTTAGTTGGTCTCTAAGGTGCTACTGGAAGGAATTTTTTTATTTTGTTTCGACTACGGCAGACCAACACAGCTACCTACCTGTAACTAGATGTCAATATTCCCAATAATGTGTATGGGTCTGCATTATCTTGTACCTTATTACACTAATAAATTTTAAAACACTCAATTTTTCCACAAAAGGTTATCCAATTTTCTAGGTGAAAAGAAACACACACACACACACACACACACACACACACACACACATATGTTCTCAAGGCTTGGCCGCTCTCACTGGTGCTTTTAACTCTTCGGTGACCTAACAAACAAGATCTAAGTTACAGTTTTGCTGTAACTATGATTCATCAACTATGGTTTATGTTAACCATAGTTTAGTTCTTTGCACAAACCAGGACACCGTAAGCTAGAACTAGGTGACATATTTTGTCTTAGGGAAAAGTCATGCCTGTGTTTGGGGCTGAAATTTGGAGAAAGCCCATTGGGTTCTCCAGCTGCACACAACACAGAAAAAAACCTGCAGGATTATTCCTGAGCAGCAAATACAGATATAGAGCCCTGCAATGTTTGTTCACGCAGGCAGAAAGAGAACAGCATTGTGGCAACTCCAGCTCTGCTTTTTAATTCACCTCCTCTCCCCATTCTTCTCTCTCTCACTCTCTCTGGGGGCAGTGTGAACAGCCATTGTGTTCCCCTATCAACAAGAGCAATTAGTGGAGAGTGGCACTGCCATGGACCTGGCCTCCAAGCACCAGTGTTGCTGCCACATGCCAGGGCAGTGTATTGTTGAAGTTGGGCAGATGCTGGCACATTAGCAGAACCAATCAAGCACTGCTGCCAGTGTGACCACGTTGCTCTATCCTCACTGCTCTTTCGCCCCAGTATATGGCAAGAAGGCAGTGCCGGTCCACTGTGGTGCCCTTCCCTGCCAGCCATTTCTGCCTTCTGCCATAGTTTGGGGCTGAAACTGTGATGCACTCAGAAGCTGCTATACTGGTAAACAGCCTGAAAGGCACTTACATAGGTAAACACTGGGAGCTACGTTCAGAAGCAGCACAAATGACTTATGTGCAGAGCAATTCAGTGGTTTGTCCATGGCATTTAAATAGTAATACACACATGTCTTAAAAATCAGCATTTTCTTACTTATGAGAACACTACTCCTGCACAGGTTCAGGCAATGATGATGCACTTCCAAAGGCAACACAACCACAGAACGTATCTAGATATGATCAGCGTGCCTGAATTTGGAAAACAAATTGCAACTCTGCAAATAACATCCCAATATGAGTTGGATGCCAAGATAAGTGTGCTTGCTTGTCTGCAATATATCCAAGCACACCCAGGAGCATGTGAAGCCCTGACAGATAAGTGAAACTGGGATACTGAATTGAAACTGACCAGACATGATAGAAAACATCAGGGAGGCTTTTCGTTTGTAAGGACGTAGCAGAGTTAAGAAAGCAAGAGGCTCAGTTAGTAGAAAGGCACAAAATAAATGTGGGTAGAAGTCAGCATAATGAACATACAGACATCAGAAAATGCTAAAAGATACAGCTGAAGAAGAAGCAGATGAAGGGGGCGGAGCTTGAGATCCACTGGCATTTATCTGTGAGAATTCGCTGCGGGCGAGTGATATCCCAGGAGACTCACTGAGGACAAGTAATGTCCCAGGAAAGCAAACATGGTTCTTTGCTGTGGCTGCTGCTGAAAAGTGTAACAGAAAACCCAGAAAATTACAAAGAACCAGTCACCTTGACTTCAGTGCTCAGCAAGCTATTATAACAGCAATCAAAGGAGGCAACAAGAAGCTATCAGGCTAAGCTTATTTTTACCTTTGGATTGGAAAAAAGGAAGAAACTACTTTAGAAGATAAGTGCTATGCACTGGAAGTAACTATCTTTACTTCAGTAAAAGTGATGGCAATATTCAGCAGTATGAATTTGGAGCCATGTGGATCATCTAGAAGCATAGAATTGTAGAGTTGAGGTGGACTTGGATGGCTGTAGAAGAGGATTAGACAAATGCACGGTTAAGGCTCTCAGTGGCTACTAGCCACAATGGATGTGTTCTGCCTCCACTGTTGGAAGCAGTTTGCCTCTGAATACCAGTTGCTGGTAATCACAAGCAGGGAGAGTAGTGCTGACCTCAAATTCTACTTGTAGGTTTTCCATAGGCATCTATTTGGCCCTTGGCAGAACAGGATGGTGGACTAGATGGACCTTTCACCTGCTCTTCTTAGGTGGGGCTAACACAAGGCAGTACCACAGCTTAGTTCAGTCAACAGAGCATGAAACTCAATGTAAGACTGAATACTCATTATTCCCCCCCCCCATCATTTTTATTTTTTTTTTGTATGTTGTTTAGGAACATTATCTGACATGAGAGATTTTTCAAAGTCTAAATGGTCATACATCAAGGAAACCTAAAATACACAATTTTCAGCTGCTGGGCAGCAGTGTCAGGCTGCATAGCTCCTATGGTTTATTCCAACTCTAAGCTCTCAATATGAAGGCAATGGAGTAGTGAAAGCATCATGAGTTCATAATGTGACAACAGTATTAGAGGACTGCATTAGGAACTGTTGTATTTTCCCTTACAGATCATAAGGCAAAGTGGCAGGCTCTCTGGAGCAGTACAAAATCTATAGTGAAAATACAGAGAGAAATGTGTAAATGCATTTCCCCCTTTTTGCTTAAACATTCTTAAATAGAATAGCGTGGGAGGAGGCTGCCATTTCTTATCCCTCCTTAGAAATTACAAAAGAAATGGAGCATACAGGAGATGCTTGGCCACTAAGAAAAAAGAAGAGGGCTTTGCATGACATTAGCAGGGTAATTTTATTAACCCTCACAGTCTTTCAGCCCATATTCATCCTCGGCCTCACTTATCAGGAGCATTTTACATGTTAGACTGCAAACTTTGTTAAGGAAAGTCGTATTCATAACTTTGCATCATTCTGAGAGGAAAGTGAGTAAATAATGGGCATGGCAGTTAAGAATATTTTTTCTACACAGCATGAGTACCAGCACAAATCAGGATTTTTTTAAAAAAAAAAACTATGAAGGGACAGTGAGTCCTTATGTTTCTTCATGTCTCATGTTTTGTTGCTGCTTGTATATTTAACAGATATATATTTGTAGCACAAACTCTCTATGATAATACTCCCAAAATGGTGTTCCTATCTTGTCAATCTGTACTGAAAGGAAGAGAAAGGTCAAGATTTAGAGAACTGCAGGTGCCTGAAAAAACTGAGACTGACATGGTTTCTTCTCCGGCTTTTTGACAGAAGGCAGAGCCTTCTTCTTATCCCTGGTCTCTACTAAGTGGACTTCCAGAGATTCCTCCGGACCCTGAGCCTGAAGAAAAGTTTCAGAATCATTGGGGGAGCACTCCATACTCACCCCCATCTGACCCAGAGAATCATTAGGGGCCCCTTGCCTGGATCCTCCAAGGGAGTGTGCATAGACTCCCTCCTCTTTGCCATCGCCGTGAGGGGAAAGTTAATCATTCTGGGTGCACAGGTGCAATGAAAAATGCAGGAAGGCCTAACACGACTTCACCCACTGTTGTCTTTCTTCAAAATTCCCAATTAATCATCAAGGAATAAGATAGAGGCCCAACTCAGCCCAATGAGTCAGGGAGTGAGCACAGAGAACATGAAAGCCACTAAACTCCCAGATGCAGCAGTCAGGTCTCAAGCTCTTGGGGCCTCCAGAAGAACTGCTGAGGAGAAAAATAAAATGGCACTCCTGCTCTCCAAAACGAGGGGGGACATGCAATCTCCTGTCCCTGTTGCTTCTGTGACATCTTTAGATGGTTGTCTGGCAATCAGGCCCAGAACTCAACCACCTCCTACATTCTCCCCTTTTCCAGAACGGCAGGGAAGGAGAGAAAATATGATGAAAAACAAAGGGGGGTAATGGAAAACAAAAACTAAAGAGAGGACAACTGAGATTGTACACAAAATCCACTGAATCAAGTACTCAGACAAGTGCTTCTCACAGGGAAAGGTGTGAAGACCCAACTGCCCCTAGCATCTAAAGAGATGGGATGACTCCCCCTGCCCCAGATAGGGAACAAGAATCTGAAGATCCTGCCTGTGTCCAGCAGGGGGATTTATCCTTATCAGGAATGTTGCCCCCCTCCATCTGGTAAAAAATGCTTTGGAAAAACGCAACTGTTATATAAATAATTAGCCAAGGTTTCTCATATCTGCCTGCCTAGAGAGATAACAAATGGAGTTGAAGAAATTAGTGAAATTTACACCACTTGTAAATTTGCAGTGCAAATTTCATTGAAAGCATTGGTCAGCCTCAGGAAATTTGTGAAGAAAACAACAACTAGGATCTCACCTCCAGGATCTGAGGAACAGTTCTTTCACAGATGAGTGAGAAAGAAGGTATTCTGAACCAACTAAAGAGCATCCATTCTTACTTCCCTTTCCTCTCTTTGCTTCCTCACTCTTCTCCCCTTTCTGTTGCTCCATTTGAGACTGTGATTTCTAATCTACACATTCCAACAGAATTGCCCATATCCTCCTCCTTTGTTTTGACTGTATATTTATCCCCACAAGACAAAAACTTGGATGAGGTTAAAGCAGAGAACAATTCACTGGGGGAAAGGTAGAAACATGACAATGAATGCTGCAGATATCTGAAGCCAAACAATTACAAAACTCATTAAACTAAAAAATAACCTTGAAAGAGCTCCAAATAGGTTAAATATACACTATTCAAGAAATCCAAACAATTCTAGGTCTTTCCTATAGCAATATCAGATAATAAAAATAGCATTAGGAAAAATGTATTGCAATCTTACATTCCCCCCTTCCAATTTTATTAGATTTCTATATTTTTACCCTTTGGTGTGGTACTTTCATCCATACTAATTATTATTAGCTACACTCCTTCAGTCAAGAAGTTGTAATAAATTTAACAATTTACTTAAGTTACACACTTTTTATCTACACAGATTTCCCATAAACCCTCTGCTTCCTAAATTCTGGTGTCTATGTACCAGCTTCCTGTATTTGCCCAATCTCATGCTTGTACGCATGTATGTTCTCAAAGGACTGACACCAAGCATCCCAACAAAGGCAGATCTAGGGGTGCAAAGCTTATGAGGTGTCGTAACTATGACATCCCACAGAAGGCAAGAGGCTGGAGGGAGCCAGATTTTGGCATCGCACAGGGTGCCACTGAAATTTGAAGTGTTAAGTTCTGCTACTGATCCTAATACCCCTTATATGCATGTCTGATGCTGCACTCATCATTCTTTAATATGGAGCAGGCAGGGACATCTCTAATTTGTGTGACAATATAGAGCAGCCAGCACCAGCTTGGGGCCCTCTAAATGCTTTGGCCTTTAACTCCCATCAGCCGCAGCCAGCATGGCTATGATAGTTAGAACTGATGGGAGTTGTAGTCCAAAAATCTGATGTTGTGTAGATAGGAAACTGCTCTATGTCAGTATGAATATATTTTTCTGAAAAGGCTGCAATGAATCAGCCTTTAGGGAGGATACCGTTGCAGGTGACGGGGAGACATTACATGAGAAAGATTTATATTGGAAGTGCAGCCTTATCCCTTATCCCAAATAACTTGTGATACTGTTCATTTTGTTTACCAGAATAGAGCCACAATAAAAAACTTAAGCACACGAACAAAGCAATAGATGCCATATCCAATTATTCTCTCGCAAGTAAAAACTGAGCCATCCGACAAAATAACAAACTTTCAAGATGAGACTGCTTTTTGCAAAGCAAGTGAAGCTGCTGACTGGAATATGAGTGTTTATTAATATTGTTATTCAGAAAGCACGAAGACCAGAAGACAATGCCCTGGGAAACTGGCAGCAGAGCAGTAGAAAATTCATTGAAATGATATACAAAAGCAGGCAATCTGCTGAAAGGACTAATAGAACTCCCTAACAGCTTTGCAACATTTCATCACCTCAATAAGTCGGTCACCAGCCTTTAATCTTCCATCTTGAATAGCTGCACCTCTTGGTAGGATGTTTTTCACGTAAATTGGAGCTGAGCCGCCAATTGGAACATCTCTAGAAGTGATGCTAAATCCTAGGCCTTCTGTACCTGCAAAAATGATTTTAAAATGCTGTAAGTTTCTGAAGTCCATCTGTGTATGATTATATATCTATATATCTATTCACATCAAACCTCTCTCTGGATCTCCCCACTCCCTGCCTAATATTTTTTAACCACTAACAGATACTTAGAAGAAATATTATACCATCAATACAATTAAATTCACAGTTATTTGCATGCAATGCACATAACACAGAGACTTGCACAAATATGGCGTGAATTTTAATCCGTTTCAGTATTTTAACTTCTTGTTAATGTACAGTCGTACCTTGGTTCACAAACAGAATGCGTTCCAGGAGTTCGTTCGACTCCCAGAATGGTTCAGAAACCAAGGTGTGGCTTCCGATTGGCTGCAGGGGCATCTGCAGCCAATCAGAAGCTGTGAAAGCTGCACTGGATGTTCAGCTTCCGAAAATCGTTCAAAAACCGGAACACTCACCAAAACGTATGAGTTCTGAGGTGTTCAGCAACCAAGGTATGACTGTATTGTATTTTTGTGATTTTATGGTTTTATCTTCTTGTAAACCTCTTTGTTTTTTACAATCAAGTGGGATATAGACCTTCAAGCTTTAACTTCAAACACACATAAATGATGTTGTAAAGCTTTATTTTGCCAATCTTAAACCTCCCCATCTTTAAGAAGTGGCTACCATGAAACAGAACAAATTGTAAAATCTCTGCTACTACATTTTACAACTAAAAAGCTTACTGGTTAAGTCCTGTCTTTTAGGATAATTCACACAAAAGCAGATAAAAAATCAACATTTAAAACAAATTTTCTTCATAGCAGCTAGACTAAAAATAATCAAACAAAGGAAAAACTTAGGGGACATTCTAATGAATGAATGGTATCAGAAAATAAGGTCTATTGCTTTAATGGGGAAATTATCTCTTCAACTAAAAGGCAGGAAACCCTAACAAAAACTAAAGATAAATTCCAGACGTTCTGGTGACCACTCCAGTAAAACATGCAGCAATTTACAAAAGCCATCCTATTGATATGATAGCCACACAATTAATACATAAAAACTGATACCACCCTAAGAAGTGATCTGGATATACCCATTCAGACATACCCATATTTATGTCAACCCTTATCAACAGGCATTAAATTTTATTTTATTTTTAAATCACAGCATAAGAACATGTTCTTAAATATAAGATAAACACTTAAATACATCATGATACTATCTGTCAGGACTGGAAAAGGCTTGCTTTACAGCAACTTTTTGCCAAAAACACACCATTAAAGCAGCTAGAAAGCTGCCTTATATTGTCAATCCACTTAGCTCAGTATTGTCTAGGCACTGAATTGGCAGCCATTATTCAGGGTCTCAAACAGGGCTGTTTCGCAGCCTGAACTGAAGATGCTGGGGCTTAAACCTGTACTTTTCTGCAGGCAAAGTATGTGCTATACCACTAACTACAAGCATCTCCAGAAGTAAAAAAAGGAAGTTGCTATTTGAGTGTGAGCGAAGCAAATTAGTACCTCACCTGCCTAAGACTGAGGGAGTGCATGTTTATCAGGGATGGGGAACCTGCAACTGTCTGGATTATACTGAACTACAATTTGCATCAATCCTAGCCAGCATGGCCAATGGGCAGGAGTTAAATGTGCTGCAGGCCACCAATACCTAAAGGGCCAAAGGGTCCCTATCCCTCCCTGGTGTATATAGATAGATTTTTGCATGAGACTCGAGCTTATGATGATCCACACACACACAAACCCCCAAGCCCAGTCCTTATGAGCAAGATACAGAAAACTATCTGGTTGTAAACAATCCATAGGAGAAACTACAAGGATATTACTGATCTGATTATATTGCTGTTCCATTTTTACTTAAAATTACTTTCTCATCTCAGCAGTTCCCAAGGTATTTTATAAATAGTATTAAAACCTCTTCTGCCTCTGGAGCAGAAGAATGTTTTTGCATGTTTGAAATTCATAGTGTTGATAGATTTTGTGCTATTCCAGAGGCAGGAGAGGTTTTCATACTATTTATGAAATACCTTGGGAGCTGCTGAGATGAGGAAGTAAGTTTAAGTCCAGGGGCCTTACAATAATTTCAGAATAATAGTCTAGTAGTTCTCCTAGAAGCTTCCTAGTACATCTCCTTTGCAAGGATGGAAAACATGTGGCCTTCCAGATGTTTCGGACTACAACTCCCATCAAGTCCAATGGTCAGTGATGATGGGAGTTTAGCCGTACAACATTTGGAGGGCTGTATCTTCCCCATTGCTGACCTATGGGTTTACTGACATTCATATAAAGAGATAGCATGCAAACGCCATAATCACTATACTAGGAAATAGGTTTCAAATGACATAAAAGTAAGGCTTCTCTGGATCCTGTTATGTATAATAACCAAACAAACTGACAAGGTATGCCACTCTGAGTTGCCTGGATGAAGAGTTCCCCAGAAAAGAGCCAGTATGGAATAGTGGTTAGAGCAAAGCTTTCTAAACTGTGTGTCGTGACACATTAGTATATCGGCTGCATTGTGTAGATGTGCTGCACAAACACTCCCCACGCTCCTCCCGGGGCTAGAAAGGGGTTAGTTTAAGCTCCAGTTTGCTAGTAAAACTGAACTACTGTGTTGTGAAATGATGCATGTCTAAATAGTGTGTCACCAACATGAAAAGCTTGGAAAGCTCTGGGTGTTGGGGGAGGCACAGGTTAAAAATCCTGCCCAGGCATGAAGTTCACTGGGTAACCTTGGATCAGTCATCATGCTCTCCCAGCCCAACCTACATCTCAGGGTTGTTATTGTGAGGATAAAATGAGGAAGGAGGAAAACTCTTATTCTACACTAATATTACATTGCCTGCAGTGTTGGAGGAGGGGAGTGAGGAGGATGTGCCCATCAAGTTGCACCAGACATGATGGACAGATTGAATAAATATGAGCATACCAAACATAAGGGGCTATTTCCAAATACCAGTGTCCATGATACTGCTTTCAGAATATTTCCCGTGAAGCCATACGTATGTACGGTACTTCTTGGAAAAGAGAGTGAGCAACTAGATTTCTGTCCAATCCTGTGTCAGTATGGGGGAAGAATTATACCTTACAAAACCAGCACATCAGTTATAAGGCAGAAACCTTCTCACCAGCCAGCTAATTTTCTATGTGTGGGGGAGGAGGGGGCGGGGAGATGCTTTGGGGTTTGTTTCTTGTGTTTTTAGTGCAGGGAAATATTCAGATCTGCACCCTCCCTGCCAACCCACAAGGTGGTAAAGTCTTAGGAGAACTATACCAGATGATGTTTTAAATCAGAACTGGATATTATTTATCTTCTGATAATACTGATGTGGCTGCTGGGTAAATTGCTACCTGTACTAAGATAGGCACACCATTTATACATTTTGCTAATTATTTGAACTTGTTAAAAAAATCATAAATGTCATAGTTCCAGGGCATGGTCTGAGGACACAGGATGCAACCACTTTGCTCAAACTCCTGGATGGGAGGCCACCAGGAAACCCTATACATGCTGTCGTGAGTTCAGTCATGGGGGAAAGCTGGGGCATAAATTAACTAAATAAATTGAGCTGGCACGAACCAAAAAAAAGTAAGTTTAGGCCAGACAATGTGTGCAACTGCTAATGCTGTTCAGATGCCAATCAGCTTTGAAAAATGGGTGCTCACTCAAAGACCCCCCTCCTCTTCACTTGAAAAACCACTGTGCTAATACCAGAAAGGAACTTTGCACAGTCTCCATCCATTAACTGATTATTATCACAGAGTGTTTTCATGTGGGGCAAGCTGGAGTCCCTCCAAGTCCCCATCTTCTTTTGACTTAAGTGCTTGCAACCAATAAAAAGTGACACGTTGTTGCAATTAGTGTTATTCGCAGTCTTGTGTCTAATTAATTTTTGTTCCTGCTTTGTGTGCTAGGGCTTCCAAAAGCAGAGAGTACTGGCTGCTAACATGGCGAGACTAGTGTATTGATTGCTTAATACTCTGCAATTCCCTGACCATTTACACCCTCCCTCCTTCCGTTTTCCTGGTATTTACTATTTGTTAAGAACATAACAATTTGTTATGGGTAGGAGACAGCCTGGATTTTCCTCATGAAACTTTTCAGCAGGTTCCCACTTCGGTTTCTGTTGTTGAAAGCTATCTTTATTTACTCACAAGAGAGACAGAGATAGGTGGGGGTCGTCATGGAGTAAACAGCTTATTTTGGGCAGAGTGAAACTGATTATAATTATTATTTCATTCTAAAGGCTTTCTAGATACAAGTGAAACTGAATAATAAGGCTGGTTAGAACATTTTTGAAAATCCAGTTCTACTTCCTCAAATCAAAATACTAACTGTATGAAAGCACTCTTTAAAAAACAACACTGTGTAGTCTTCAAACATTCTTCAAACAGCACTGGAGAATCCATGCTTGGCATCTATAGAAAGAACCTGAGTAAAGTTAAAGTGGCTAATCCTTCCCTTCTGTCCCTGATGATCCTACTACCTGGAGTTAACACTAGGTCATCCCTTGCCCCCAACTGGTTCCAGATGGGAGTCCATTTACTTTGCCTCTGAATACCAAGGAAGATCTTATCTGAAGAGTCTTACTTTTGTGCTCTGTTTCTGGAACCCATAACACAAACCCTTAACACGAAATGATGGGAGCAAGACTGAATATTGGGAGCCACGTATTAGAGAGACTTTAAAACTAAGTCCAATCAATGGTACATAACTACAACATTTCTCTTTGGCACTGCCTGGATCAGAAGAGTAAAATGCCATTGGAACTGAGGTCAATTCCCCACCACCACCCAGGATATACTAACATTTTTCTTATCAATTGGGATTCTCAGAATTCTAACAGTAGTATGCAGGCAGTACAAATGAGCAGTGTGTGTTTGTTGTCCTTTATGCAAGTTCTCCATTGTCAGCTTTTAGTGGAATGTATAGAAAAAGTAAGGATCATCATCTTTAGATTTTTCATCTGCCAACCAGAAAGCTTTTAGCATAGTGTATGAAAAGTGTACCACATTTGGCAAAGGCGTGATGGATGTAGGAATGCCAGATAAAAATAGAGCAATGACAGTGAGGATAGGTTGATGATTATGGACCCATTTGTATCCCTGCCTTTTTCTCCGCAACGAGGTGCCATTTTGCTCTGATTTAGTCAATTGTTCATCAAACACAACTACTATTTGTCTGGTGTGCTTCATTAGGAATCCATTATACTGCCCCCTAAAAAAACACAACTATTTGGAAGGGAGAGAAACTAAGCACTGTACTGTCACATAGATCAAGAATATTTTTAAATTATACCCTTTTTGAAAGGATTAAGATTTGATTTTAAGATCCTTTTATATTGGAGATCCACACCTCTAGAATTCTGCATACACAATCACAGTAATTGTGTGCTGAAATGACCAGTTAGAAACCTGAACTGGTCATCGGAGAAAGAAATTACTGCAGCTGCATGCGCAATCAATGTAATTACACAAAGTATTCAGAATGCCTGTTTGCTGAAAAATTGAGAGAATTTGGGCCATCTTGCATAATCCACAGCAAAGGACGTGTCCTCTAGGCCCAGAAACTACTTAATCGCATGCCTTCTGTTCTTTTATCAGTTTACTCAGAAGAATAATTAGCCAGCCCATGTTTCAACTCTGTAGCATTGTTGCTCCAACCTTGCACCACCATTCACAAAATTTCAGCATTGCAGAGGTCATATGTAACAAGGTGAAGGATGAATAGCTCCCATGGCATCATGGCAGGAGAGGTTAGTTTCTGAAGTTCTGTTGTATATCAGGCTGAGAATGGATGGAAACGATTCAACTGGCTGTTGGGTACAACTGGAACAAAACAATGTTTGCAGCCTCCAGACCATGGTTAACAGATGGAGAGCATAATATGGTTTTAACACGTTTGTCTTGCGAATTGACGGCTCTCTTCCATGCTTTCCTTTAACAACTGAACGTCACTGTTAATGCTATCATTGCTGTTAATAGCCAAGGAGTGTAAAACCCACTTCAAGCCTTTCAGGCCCAGCCCTACCATTAGACAGAGCTACCGTATTTTTCGCACCATAGGACGCACTTTTTCCCTCCTAAAAAGCAAGGGAAAATGTGTGTGCGTCCTATGGAGCGAATGCAGGGGGGAGGCAGGCGGGAAAAGCCCCAAGAGCCGCACACAAGCTCCGTGCACTCTTGTGGGCTGGCCGCATCAGTCCCTTCTCCCACCTCCCAGAAAAGCCAGGAGAAACCGCGATCTCTTTAAAGGGGTTGCACAACTTCTGCGGGCTTTTGCGAGAGGTGAGGGAATCCCTCCACCTCCCAAGAAAGCCAGGAGAAGCCACGATCTCTTTAAAGGGGTTGCGCGGCTTCTGCGGGCTATGGGGGGAGGTGAGGGAATCCCCCCACCGGGAGGGAGAGGCTGCACGGGGCTAAAGGGGAAGCCAAAACAGAGGCTGCACGGGGCTAAAGTGGAAGCCAAAACAGCGAGCGGGATCCATCCTGCTCGCTGCCTTGGCTTGTGTCATTGCTTCACGCAACCCCTCCGGCAGGGAGAGGTTGTGCACAGCCTGTACACTGCTCTTTGGGGCTGGGGGGGGAGATTTTTTTTCTTGATTTCCCCCCCTAAAAACTGGGTGCACCCTATGGTCCGGTGCACCCTATGGTGCAAAAAATACGGTACTCAGGGCAGCTGATTCTGGGTGCTATGAAAGGAAAAACGCAAATGATAAATGGTTCACTTTGCTATTATTGTATTTATACTGCCAGGAAGTGTAAGGAGGTTTTTTTTCTGCCTCTGGTGCGAAAATAACTTGGTTGGCCTTAAGTACTAAGTAAGCAAAGCAACAAAGGGATATTTATATATATATATAAAAATCTAAAACAGGAAATGTTACAATTTGCTATTGTTTGTACATAATCGAATAAATAAATAAATAGTAGAATGCTTAAAATACAAAAGAGTTGGCACACTGTTGGCAAAATAATGTTATTATTGCAAGGCAGAGAAAAATAAATCTAATCACCAATAAACATTGCAAATAACAATTCCAACTGTCAGGAACATTTCAACCCTTCAGTATTCTTCAGCAGAATGTAACCGTAAATTAGTGGATTAGATGCTCCAGAGAAAAATAATAATCCAGGATTGCCTAAATCAGGAATCATGTTTTGAATTTTAAAATATTACATTTCCTTTGCTCTATAGGCTGGTTCACATGTCAAATTAAACCACAGTCAAAATAAACTAGTGCACACTGCTGAAATCACAAAAACATCACTTCTCCCCTGCTGTTCCCATAAGGCCAGGAAACCAGCCATGGTCTGGCCTATCATATCATGCAAATCTGAGCTTGTGGGTTGTTTCTCTCAAAGCAAACCATGAGCAGAAGCAGAAGCTCGACTTAGCTATTGTAGTTTGTTTGGAGAGAAATAAACCCTTTGTTCAAATTCAGATGACATGTTGTGCTAGATTATGTCTGGTTTCCACATAGTATGTCAGGATTAGAGGAGGAATGAACTTCTTGCCATTTCAGCAGTGCACATTTGGAACATTCCTCATTCATAGTAAAATAATAGCATATGTACAGTATGGTTTAATGCAGTTGCAGTCAGTGTGGTGCCCTCCATATATTGTTGGATTCCCAAGTCCAATCAACTCAAGCCAGCATGGGCAGCTGTCAGGGATGACAGGAGCTGTAGTCAATATAAAGAATAAAGGGATTGTGTATATAATTTAATAAGAACACAATTATGAATCATTCCACTTATGAGTTATTTTGCTCACATGTGTTCCAGAGTTCCTGTATGTTATTTCCCCCCCGTTTATTTTCAAACGTTTGATTACATACAAGCAAAACTAAATTGTGTACAGTTTGGGGGGTTTTAAAGCTACTGTTTCTAATTTCATTTTGCTTCTTGAAGACTACAAACATAAACTCAGGCTGCAAGATGTCCTGGTCTAGCCCTGCTTTGGTTAAAGAGGAAAATCTGGTTGCTGGTGTTGTCAACCTAACACTTCATCATGACTAAAGGGAACCATAGAAGTAAGGGAGGAATGTGCTTGGGAAGAGAAAAGGGAAGGCTATGCAAGAGCCCCTGGCATTCACTCTTTCCCTTGGCCACAACTAGGATATTGGGAACAGTGGCCCAGATCACATGTCATAAGTAAATGGTTTTCTATGAACATGGAGATCACATCCACTCTGCTTCTCCACCAGCACAAGCAGGAGCAACAAAGCATTATCTCTATTTTAGCATTTGTCTAAACAAGAAATTGTGGTTTGTTTTAAGCCAGGGATCATGGTTTGTTCCAGGAACAAATCTTGGCTTCAGATCATGGTTTGTTAGGAGAAGAATGAATCATGACCCATAGTTTGGACACAGTCTGAAGCCAGGATTGTGGTTTGTTGCTTCCATCCACCTGCACTAAAAGAGGAGTGAAGCAGGAACCACTTGTGTGTTCATTGTAAAACATTAATTCTGGTGTTGAATATTCATAGTGGACCCACTGAACTTAATGGACTTTAGTTAGTAATGACTAACTAAATCCACTGATTCTAATGAGTTTATTTTCAGTGTGACTTAATCAGATGCAAACAATGCCATCAAACTTCATGCTGCAACATAGATTAATCTACGTGACGCATTAAGGGGATCTTTTGTGCACAAAATTGGCTGCAGGAATTCAGTCTTGGTTTATAGGAACTACATATAAATGGCAAAACTGGCTAAATTGCAAAAGCCCAGTAACATTAGAACGTCAGCAATAACCCCAAATCTGTATGCTAGACGTTCAAGCCCCGACCTTTAACAAAAGATAAATAGATATCAATTTTCATTTAGAAAAAGCCAACAAACATTCTGATCTGACAGAAGCATATTACTGACCTTCTCTTCTGACTTTATTAAACAACTAATTCCTATGAAAGATCAGGTTATTTGAAAATGCCAAAATGGCAATAAATATTAAGAAATCATAATGGAAGCAAGCACAATTACCGTAGGACTATCCCACTTTGTCATGTGAGAAGACATAGTTCACACAGCCTGCAAAAAGAACAGCTTTAATAAGGAAGACTTCTCTTTTCCCAAGTCTCTTCCTTCTATATCAGAGAGGAAGAATTTGCTCACTCTAAATCATTATTCCAAACAGACTGGCTAAATAAGAAGAGAACTTCATGATGATGGCATATGTATGTGTATGTGCATTAATGTGCCCGCAAGGAAATTTTAATCTAATGACGGTAATTGGTGAAATAACTGCTGCCTGTTAGCTGAAAAGAAAGCACGTTTGTTAGGTTTCTGTAAAGCCTGTCATATTATAATATCCTTCATTAAAAATAATCAAAGACAATCAACATCTCCATTCTGCTCATATTTATAATAAACTACTTGGGGGTATACTTAAGCGCTCTGCTTCATTTGTTGCGCCACATGCATGCACTCAGCATAATCAAATGAGAACAGGCACAAGACATGTATCTTTCCATGGTGAACATTAACAATAAAAAGCAATTGATGTGAACGGGAATCCTGTCTGCTCACATTGTACCAAATGTCACTGCAGAAGACACTTTCCAGATATTACGTGGTATCATATGGAATATTAAAACTGGGATCTGAAGAGTCCCATCAACATTAGCATCAGCTACAATATTTGGGGGGACCTCCAGGACAAGATGATTTAGTGGGCCCACTTAGCCTGGAATAGTTGAACTGAACAAACTCAAAATTCTCTGACGCTCGCTGTCCATCTTGCCTTCTTGGGTGCTCTGCATGAAGCAAGAATGTAATGATGTTGGCATGGTCGATATTTAGTTAGAACAACCAACCTCAGCTTTTTTTATTGGAAGAAGCAGAAATGGACCTGAAACCATTATT
Source organism: Podarcis erhardii (assembly GCF_964252035.2). Taxonomy (NCBI): domain Eukaryota; kingdom Metazoa; phylum Chordata; class Lepidosauria; order Squamata; family Lacertidae; genus Podarcis; species Podarcis erhardii. Next base: position 15,355,233 of record NC_138513.1, on the reverse strand, counting down.
ACCAAGGCTGTAACATCATGCTTATATTGCTGTCAATATGTTAATGGTTAGACTGTTGTAAGGTGCTGGAAGATGATTGTGGGATTGACCTACAAAACAGTTGGGGAACACCAATCGACATAAAACATAGTGAGCAGACCTCATAGATAGCTCATCATCTAACACCCATCTTGCAATATCTTTTTCCAGTAAAGTTTCCTGGTTCAATTCATCATGCTTGTTTTGACCTTCAAAACCCAAATGGGCTTAGGGCCTGGGTACTTCATCTCAATGGGCATTTTGTTTGGTGGCTGCATTATAAGCAACTGCTAGATCAAGTTAGAAGCTGAAAAAAATGCAAACGTACTAAATTGAATTCAACTGATGTAAATCTAATCTCTGCAATCAAGACGCAAACGCCATATTTTGGCAGAGCATTAGGCACACTTAAAATGCATTCACTATAATGAGATTACATGTCATGTGCATAATTCCAGATTGGATTGTAGCCAGTATTCACTACTCTAATTAGACATTCACAATCTCTTAACTCCAATAATTGAAAAGACTTGATATTTTTGAAGCAAATTTTGCAACTGAAATAAAGTAATGGGAAAATCAAATATAAAATTTATCTAATGTATACCCCAAATATTTAGTTTAAAAATACTTGCTATGTGTCAAACACAATTGAAAACCATGTTTTAACAAAATAAACCTCGAAGATTGTAACAATAAAAACATGGCAACCAAAACCATTCTAAAAAGCAGCATAAGAATAAAAATACAACATAATCAGGAATTGGGATACTCATTCAAAAAGGTCATTTCCATGATTGCCACTCCTCTGACCTCAAAAGATAGGGTGCTCCAACAACGATCATACTGCATAGGCAAAATACATGGGAAAACATATCCAGGTAACTACCTCTTGAACCACAAAGTCATTTGAAAAGAAATAGGTGTTCAAATAGTGTTTGTAAATTGACCACGGATAGCAAATCTGTTTAAAATCTGGAATATGCTTCCTAGGGCTGGCCCCAGTTACAGCAGTCTAGCAGCTGCAAAATAAACAGTAGTTTTCTTTAAAGACAGTTTCACGTAACCACAATGTGGTAATTACGTTTCACTTTGTGCCAAAGAAATGTGCACTCTCCCTTACTGCTAAAAAATGCTATTTTTGTCCACTACTTAGTGCTGCAAAGTACTGCAATTATATAAATGGTATGATCACTATTTCCATTGCTGACTGAGAAAAATCAGATGCCTGTGTAATGTCCCAGTGGTGTGTTTGTAGGCTTCTTCTTTATCTGTTCCATTAAATGTGAAAAATTGGTATATCGTAATACTGACTGAGTTTATATTTATAAGCACAGCAATTCCTCACTCAGCTAGTAACAGGGTTTCTCCCCCTCCAAGCATGTCATCTTAAGCTGATGGCCTTAAGTATTTTTGAAGGCGCATCAACAACAGAAGCAAACTGTCAACTCAACCTTATGTCATCCAAGTTTGTAGAGCTTAAAACCCAGTAACCAGAAACAAGCAATCTGGTAGTTCACATGAAGTTCACAGAAAATAGAACATAATCATAGAAGGAAAATAACATTACTGATCATTATTAAGCCACAGTAAGAGTCCCCTTTGATGTGTTCCATGTGAAAAAATCTCATAATAAATATACAAAATGACTGGCACTAAATTTTACTATTACATGCAAATGTAAATAAATAAAAAATGCTTGCCAACAGCAACACAGAAGTGGCATTGAGAAGCTAGCTGATATTTCTTCATTGAAATGAAAAAAAGACCTTACAGCTACATACTTAATAACTTATTTTCAGATGTTATGACAAATACACATTGCACCTTGTATTCATATATTCGCACCTTGCAATTCAGATATGCTCACACATTAAAGGTCTGATTTAAAATGCTACACATTTACATCCTTGTGTCACAACCCACCTATCTGGGACTTAATAAGAACTCAGTTGAGAAATATTTGACCTAGACTCTTGGAAAAGATCGGTGCATACCACTGGAAACACATTAGCTAAGTTTTGTACGAGCACAGTGGAATTTCTGACCTTTTCTCTTTGACTCCTATCTCTTTGAAATTTCCTTTGGGTTCAAATGAATTTTGCCAGGTGGCATGGAGGTAAAGCATGTTGAAGAAATGCCAAGGTTCTAAAAGCGCCCCAGGGCGTCACATTACTAGCTGAATAGTACTTTGCATCTTGACCAATATTCTCAGCTTTGCTAGAGGTGTAAAGTACTTTTTATAGTCAATAAGCTTGATAATGGAGTCAAAACCATTTAAGGTGCTACTTTCCTTATGTCCTCATAAAGAATTTACCCAAACCCAGTTTATGTTCTACACTGCCATGAAGCAGCATAGAAAAAGGACATTGAATTTTTCAAGATATGTATTAAATAAGATATGATCTTCTTTAATACATATACAGTGGTACCTTGGGTTAAGAACTTAATTTGTTCTGGAGGTCCATTCTTAACCTGAAACTGTTCTTAATCTGAAGCACCACTTTAGCTAATGGGGCCTCCTGCTGCTGCTGCGCCGCTGCTGCACAATTTCTGTTCTTATCCTGAAGCAAAGTTCTTAACCCAAGGTAATATTTCTGGGTTAGCGGAGTCTGTAACCTGAACCGTATGTAACCTGAAGCCTATGTAACCCGAGATACCACTCTATTGTATTAATACAAGATACGATATAGATATGATGAAGAAGGGCTGGGGAAGCAGTGGACCTAGCAGTTGTCATAACCCTCATCATCCATGACCATTTGCCCAAGATGTCTAGAGCTGATGGGAGCTGCAAGCCAACAGCATTTAAAAGGACCACAGGTTGGCAAGTGCAGGAACAAATAAATGTGCATTCATTTCATATGCACCCTTATATGCCCAGCAGGCAGAAAACAAATTTGCTTACCTTTCCTCAGCTGTATATTGAGCCGCTTCCCTATCTTTTTGGTATTATAGCCAGTGCTTGAAGTGGAGGCGAGGACATTTTGTGGTGACGATGCCAGGCCTAGGGGTGGTTTTCCTGATGAATTCACACTATGAGGTAGTTGTGAGTAAGAGTCCGTCTGATCTGCTTGATGGCTCACTCGGGGTATTCTTTGTAATGTGTGAAGTCCAGTGTGATTAACACTCTTATTGTCCATATATTGGGAATCGGGGCTAAACCGACTGGAGTAGTGAGCATTCTTCTCACTTTGTGATAACTGTTCATATTGCTCTTTCTTCGCTGCTGGAACCACATGGAACCAAATAATGGGTGTTCGCATGGCTTGACGGAACATATGCTGTGCTCTAGGTTTGAGAATGAATGAGAAATTATCAAATTAAGACTGGCAGACTAGAAGACATTACAAACATAATTACTGATGTTAATTAGGCATCATGAAATGACAAGACATATTGTTGAAACTGAACTGTAAACTAAAAAGGCGAACTGTAAACTAAAAGGCTGATTTTCTTGGAGTGATCTGCTACAAATGTCTTTTCTACTAAAAGTATATTTCTTTTAGGGCAGCACAGTTGTTTTTTAAAAAATCTTCTTTGATTAATAAATGTGGTCTTAAAATTAGCATAAGGTTTCATGTCCTTTTCATAAATTTTATAAATGATGACTTTGAAATTTGTAAGCACCCCCCCCCCAAAAAAAATCTCCTTAATTCAAAATGTAGGTGATCTAAGAATATGATATATTAACTTGCATAAAAGTTCATGGAAACCTACTTCAGAATAATATTAAACTGTCTAGTTAGCACTTTCTGTTAAATTAAAACATGCGTCCCACAGACGGAAAGATTTTCATGCTAATTTTTTTGTATTTGAGCTAGTTGCATTCAGTGGCTCAGTTAAGAATCACACTAAATTATGATGCATCATTATATATCAGCCATATATCAGCATTATATCAGCCATAACAAGACTTGGTCTCATGTTGTCCTCCCTCCTTTCTCATAAGCAAAAGGAAGAGAATGAAAGCTTCAGCTTTCAATTGTTGAATGAGGCATAGATTCTAGTAATGTCAAAATCAATAAAATATTATTTTTACTGTTGTTCATTTTAAAAAAAGTATCCAACCATAGTTTGTTCTAATTTAGAAGAAATGTGCTATGTGGGAAAAAATAACCACAAGAGCCCTTAATAGCATTAACCATTAACAGTTTACAGTATTAGATCTGATGCCTTCCTTATCCACAATATTGCTCATACCACAACACAACCCACCAATATATGGTGAAGCTGTTTATGAGAAGCATTCTACTACCTTGCACAAAAGTTCATGGAAGAGTATAACTACAATTTGTCCTTACACTCACAGTTCTTTATTCCCAAGTGAAACACCACATTTGAATGCCATGCTAAACAAAGGTTTTAACACAATGTGAAAGAGCTGGAGCAAACCTGAACACAACCCTTCCCTTTCCATGCAGCCAAGGAGGAGTTAAGAAGCTTTTGTTTGCTTTGTTATATCGCCCAGACGCAGGACTGTGGTCAACATTAAATACCTGCTAGTTTAAAAGAAGTCAAATTCAAACCATGAGTTTCTGAAACTAGCTTGTGATTAACAAAGTTGAAGAACTGAAAGTTTCCAAACCCCTCCTCCCAGTCACACAGGAGGAGGGTGTGCACGCACCCAAGGTTTGATGTGGATCTTTCATTTGAGTGTGATGTTTGAATGTCCTTATTTGATGCATAGTTGACCTCAATTCAGCAGTGTTTGGGTAAACCCTTAAACACGCAGCAGTTTTATAAGCACTTAAGCACTGCAGGATATTAAAGGATTGAAATTATCACTAATAGTGCCAGAAATATTTTAATTTAGATTGATTATTCATTATTGCAAAATAAAAAAGTATTTTGCAATCTATGCACCACAAATATTACTGAATGTGCAGGTGGTATAAGCTGCACAATTCCCTCCTGCCCCATAATTTATTTTTTAAATTAAATTTCCATGAGAACTAGAACTCATGAGAACCAGAATCTAGGAATGACCCAATGCCCTGCTACACAGAAAGTTATAATCTTACTGACTTCTTTGTGGAAGTTTCAGCATTTCTACACACAAGTGCATTTCATGTGCAAAATTACATTACTGTTTTAGAAACAGTGAACACAATGGTTTCGATGGTGTGTTAATGTTAAGCACTTCTCCACCTATAAACAAATCATATCATTCAAGTTAACAGGGGGTAGAGGGAAGAAAAACAGCCCTGTAACAATTTTAAATTGAGGAAATAAAGTTATGCAATGGCAGTCATTATCCTGTAGCAATTGTAAACTGAGTAATTAAAGAAACACTGTAATGATCTACAAACACACTCCTCTTTAAAGAAAGAACTTACTTAGACAATTTGTTCTTGAGCATTTTATTCCTCCCCAAATTACTACCATGTGTGATGGTTAAAGGTTAAGAAAAGCAATAAACTGTAAAGATGCACTTACTGCTCAAATCTTCTATTGCGAAGGTCCCCATCATTAATTCTAACAATACAGTCATTTTCATGAAAGAGGTTTTCTTGTTCCGCTTTCCCACCTTTCTCCAGTCGCTTTACTAACAATCCCAAAGTTCTGGAACATAAATTATGACAAATTATCAGTACACTTGCAAAGTTTCCAGTGATTTGGGTCAGAAGAATAAACCCTATCCTAATGCTAAAGTGCCCCCACTTCCCTCAGAAACAAGTCACTCCAGATAAATATTCTTCAACATTTAAAGACCAAGGACCCACCTTTAAACCAAACATGCATTTCAGGATTCATTTCTTAATCTTTTATCACATATTTTGGTGGTAGTGTTGCTGTTGCCACGCATCTTGGATCTGGCTGTGACCTAGGACTCAGGTAATGGTAAAGGTAAAGGGACCCCTGACCATTAGGTCCAGTTGTGGACAACTCTGGGGTTGCAGCACTCATCTCACTTTATTGGCCAAGGGAGCTGGCGTACAGCTTCCGGGTGATGTGGCCAGCATGACTAAGCCGCTTCTGGCGAACCAGAGCAGCGCATGGAAACGCCGTTTACCTTCCTGCCGGAGTGGTACCTATTTATCTACTTGCACTCTGATGTGCTTTCAAAATGCTAGTTTGGCAGGAGCAGGGACCAAGCAACGGGAGCTCACCCCATCACGGGGATTCGAACCACCGACCTTCTGATCGGCAAGCCCTAGGCTCTGTGGTTTGACCCACAGCGCCACCCACGTCCCTCAGCTATAGGACTCAGCTATTCAGCTGCAAACAAAACGTTTTAAGTATGTTTTAAGTGCAATATACAATGTGACACTAGATGGCAATTGTGAACCTTATAGAAAATGTATTTTTTTAAAACGCTTTTAAAAAAGCATTTTCAGAACTTTTTAATATGTGTGTAGATTCCGCCCCAATGTGGGAAAACCTGTATTAGAGGAAGGTGTGCACTTTTGCAAAAGCAAGAGTGGGGAACTCTTGGCCCTCCAGATGTTCTTGAACTACAACTCTCATCAGCCCTATATCGCTTGGCACCCAGATATCTGAAGAACCTGTGTCTTTAAAACTTTTGACAGAGTAGAGTTTTGAACTGGCTGCTGTTATTCTGTGTCTGTTCTATTATTATATTAGTGTTGTAAACTGATGTTATTTTCTCCTTTTTGTACTGAATGGTAAGATAAACCTTTTTCAAAATAAAAATAAACTCCTTAACATAATGCTGCTTCAGAGAGTCCCTTTCATTGCACGTGCTCAGAAGAGATGTCAAGATAAGTCTTTCCAGATGTTTTCTCTCTCCAGAACAAGTTAGACAGGGTGGGGGTAGGGATTCTGCCTGGCAACCTCTTGACAACACCAACCTCTTGACAACACCAACCAAAATCTCCAATTATTCTAACACACAACTTCAGTTACTTGTCCTGACCCACTCCACCCATTATTCAACACTTGCAGAGGCTGTATACCACACTTAGTGAAGTAAACACACAAATATGGATGGTATCTTGTATGCCTCCTTCCACCAACTCCTGCAGCCAAGCTGTTGTCAAACGTATTTGTCAGGGTTTTAGGGAGAGAGGAGACAGAGAGCGAGGGCGAGGAGGAAGAGGACGACAACGAGCCGAGGTTGTCCCAAAGTCCGTCTACCGAATCAGAGGATTCCCAGAAGGGAGCCCCCCTGGTCAGGCCAAGGGGCAATAGAGAGGGAATCAGTCAGAGAGAGGGGAACGAAGAGGGAATCCCCAGTGGGAGTGGCAAAGCGGGACCAGCTCCCCCGTCGGAACGGAGTAGAGGGGGGGGAGTTGCCAGTGTGTCAGAAAGAGCAGGACAGGAAGGAGGAAGGGGGAGGAGTTCGGAGCAAGACGTCCTGCCTGAAAGGGAGGAGTGTAGTACCGAGAGCAGCGTAACTGTAGAAAGGAAGGTCAGAGGCAACGTACGCGCGCCAAGTTCAAATATAGAGGCGCGCGGAAATGAGGAGAGCTCTGAGGAGGAGCCTGGTGCCAAAGCACGAAGGAGGGGGGAGCAGGCGGGAGAAGACTCAGCCTCTGGGGAGTCCCGGAAAGAGGGAAGACAGGGGGGCAGGAAGACCCTGCGGAAAAGGAAAGAGAGGAAAAGGTGGAGCAGTACAAGCCTCTTAAATTGGTGCAGGGGAGGGACGGACTCAGAGGGGACTTCTAACATCTAAGGGTAACAGATGCGGAGCCACGGAGTTTGGATGTAATGACGACAATGATCTTCAATAAAACCTTTTGTATATAGCTTGGACTGGACTTTGGTCTCTTGTGAGCTGGGACCCAGGGTGGCTCTGACAGAAAGTCCCCTCCAAAGAACGCAAAATTTTTTTTTTGCAAAGCTCACGAACGGTGACAGCCATGACTGCGGAGGAGCAGTTGACAGCGCTGCGAACTACAGTTTCCGAACTCACTGCTGCAGTCCTTGCGTCTCAGAAGAAGCATGACGAAATGGAGAAGCGCTGCCAGGACCTGCAAACAAGGTGGGAACGTGCAAGCAGGGAAGGGTTCCCAGGGTCCAGATCAGAGGGGATTGGACTTGGACGGAGGGGGGGCAGCCTAGTCACCCACTTCGATGGGAACCTGAAGCACTACCCCAGTTTCAGAGCAGACGTTTTGTATGCATTGCACTTGCTTCGTCATGACTTTAAAGATGAGGAGGAGAAAGTGGGGTTTATTGTTTCTCACTTGCGTGGGCCGGCCAGAGACTGGTTGCGCAATTTGTGGCGTGAAGATGGCCCTGCCCGCCGCGATGCAGATGAATTCATTAAAGCGATGGATGCCTGCTTCCAGTCTACTGTAGATGTGGATCTTGCACGCCGGGAAATTTTTGGATTGCGGCAAGGCAAAGCCACTGTGCGTCAGTACCATTCTAGATTTTTTGCTTTACTGACTGCGCTAAGCTGGGAGAAGGATTGTGCACCTGTGAGGGATTTGTTCTGGGAGGGGCTCAGCGGTCCCATTAAGGATGAACTTGCCAGGGGAGACAGACCCCAGACCCTGGAGGAGCTTGTGCAGAGGGCTTTGGCGATTGGGATACGGCACGAGGGACGTCCTTGGCACACTGAGGAAGAACGTCAGGTGCGTCCACCAGCGAGGACGTCTTCTTTCATCCCCAGGGAGTTCAGTCAGTCACATCCTTCGCCACTGGGAAGGCAGGGGGAGGAGCCCATGGAACTTGGTGGTGCTAAGGCTCAAGCAACAGCCAGAGCCCCAGCTTCCGGTGCAGTGAAGGCAAAGCCTCCTAGAGGGACCAGGAAGTGTTACATTTGCGACAGTGCACAGCACATGGCGAAAGAGTGTCCCCAGAGGCTGCAGAAACACACTGCAGCTTTAGCAACTGTTGCAGCAGAAATGATGCAAGCAGAGCAACCTCAGGGAAACGACAGTGCCTGGCTGGAAGCAGAGCTGCTGGGGCTCAGCCAGGCGAATCTGTAGAGCAGTCCCCAGCGCTTTTGCAACGCACAGACCCTTTACCACCCAAGCCAGCGGTGCAGCTCACTGCAACACTTCAGTTGCCGAATGGAACCACCCTGGAAGTCCCCATCACGATTGATTCTGGGAGCAACGCAGATTTTGTGGGGACGCACTTTGTCAAGCAGCATCGCATAGCGCTTCTGCCAGCGACAACACCTCTGAACGTAGTCACGGTGGATGGCAGGAAATTGCTAGGAGGACAAGTTGTGCAACAGACGCCTCCCATGGTGATGAGGATTGGAAATCATCGAGAAGTCATCAGCTTCAATGTCACCCGCCTTTCAGACATGCCTATAGTATTAGGCATGAGTTGGCTGGAGAGACACAGTCCTGCTGTAGCGTGGTACCAACGGCAGATCACCTTTTGCTCATCGTACTGTGCTCAACATTGCATCCAGTCCAGCCAGGAGGAGGGAGCTGAGCAGCAGTTGCAACTTGGCATGGTGCAGGCAGTACCCCGCAAGTACGAGGGGTTCCTGGAGGTTTTCTGCGAGAAGGAAGCTGACCAGTTGCCGCCCCACAGGCCTTATGATTGTGCCATCGACCTGGTGCCAGGGGCGCAGTTGCCGACTGCAAAGCTGTATTCCATGTCTGAGGACGAGATGCAAGAACTCAGGGAGTTCATAGAGCACAATTTGAAGCGCGGATTCATCCGAGAATCGAAAGCGGTGGGGGGCAGTCCTGTTTTCTTTGTAAAGAAGAAAGACACGCCCCAGAAAAGACTCATTGTGGACTATCGATTCATAAACAGTAAGACCAAACCCAAGGCCTTCCCCATGCCCAAGATAGATGATCTCCTGGCAACCGTAAGGAAGGGGAAGATCTTCACCAAATTGGATCTGCGTGGAGCGTATAACCTCATACGCATCCGGGAGGGCGATGAGTGGAAGACGGCCATGTTCACGCCTCTGGGCACGTACGAATACAGAGTTATGCCATTTGGTCTCCAAAATGGATCTCACGTCTTCCAAGCGTTTATGCATCACGTGCTAGCGGGACTTCTCTACAAGAAATGCGTGTGTTTCCTCGACGACATCCTGATCTTTTCGGAAACGGAGGAGGCCCATGAGAAGGACGTAAAGGAAGTCCTGCAGAGACTACGGGAGAACAAGCTCTACGCCAAGTTAGAGAAGTGCCAGTTTGATGTGACGGACGTGGATTTCCTAGGCTACAAGCTGTCCGACAAGGGGCTGGCCATGGACAGCGCCAAGGTCCGCGCGGTGTTGGACTGGAAGAGCCCTCGCAATCGGAAGGAAGTCCAAAGATTCATCGGCTTCGCCAACTTCTACCGCAAATTCATCAGAGGTTTTGCAAAGGAGACGGCAGCGATCACGGACACTCTCAGTTCCAAGAAAAAGAGGTTCGTGTGGACGGAACAGGCGGAGCGCTCTTTTCAGAAGCTTAAAAGCCTTTTCGCCTCCGAGGAGCAGCTGCTGCACGTGAATCCAGGCAAGCCCATACGACTAGAGACCGACGCGTCAGACAGAGCGGTTGGAGCCGTACTCCTGCAAGAAGATCCACATGGAAACTGGAGACCCGGTGCCTTTTACTCCAGAAAGCTCAGCAAAGCGGAGCAAAACTACACCATATGGGACAGGGAGCTGTTAGCCATTCACGCAGCTTTCAAAGCGTGGCGACACTTCCTCATAGGAGCCAAGCACACAGTACAGGTCCGCACGGATCACAAGAACCTAGAGTATTGGCGCACGGCGAAGCTCCAAAGCCAGAGGCACATGCGCTGGGCGGAATTCTTCGCGGATTTCGACTTTCGGATAGAGTACGTCCCAGGAGATTCCAACGTTATAGCCGATGCGCTATCCAGGAAACCGCAATATCTCGATGAAGCGGCGCCTGTAGCAGCCAAGCACATTTTCGCACCGCAGGCGTGGTCGTGCGCTGCCGCCACAGTAGATCTGGACGCGGTGCGACGCGCGTTGCAAGTGGATCAGTTCGCACAGTCCAAGATGGAGGAATTGCGCAGAGGTGTGCAGAGTGGCGAGGGTTCCAACTACGCGACGGGCTGCTAACTCGCAAAGGTGCCCTCTACGTGCCAAGCGACGAGCTTCGCGCAAAGGTTCTGCAGCAGTTGCACGACGCCCCCAGTGCGGGCCACTTCGGTAAGGAGAAGACAATAGAACTGGTGGCAAGAGACTTTTGGTGGCCCCGGATGCGTGGAGAGGTAGCGGATTACGTCGCCAGGTGTGACACTTGTCAGAGGTTCAAGCCAGTACACCAGAAGCCAGCGGGGCTGTTGGAACCGCTGGAAACGCCACAGCAACCGTGGGAGAGGGTAGCTCTGGACTTCGTTACTGACCTGCCCAGCTCCAGGGGGAAGACGGCGGTACTGGTGGTTGTGGACCTGTTCACCAAGATGGCGCACTTCATTCCATGCGCAAAGGTGGCGACGGCGGAACAGACTGCCAAACTCTTCATCGATCACGTGTTCAAGGTGCATGGGCTGCCGCAGTCCATCCTGTCCGACAGGGGGCGCCAGTTTGTTTCCAATTTTTGGCAGAAGCTTTTAGGTATCCTGAACGTCAAGATCAACCTCACGTCGGCGAGACACCCACAAACCAACGGCCAAGCTGAGAGGGTCAACGCGATCATGCAGCAGTACCTGAGATGTTACGCCAACCAGCGACCAGCAGTTTGGGTGGACTACCTGCCGATGGCAGAGTTTGCCTATAACAACACGAAGCACGCGTCCACGGGGGTGACGCCGTTTTTCGCGAACAATGGTCGTCACCCCAGAACCTTCCCGGGGTTCGTGGCACCGGGAGAGGGGGTGCCGCAAGGAGCCGACCAGTTTGCAGCGGAGCTGCAGGAGGTGCACGAAGAGTTGCGGAGACATTTAGAGCTGGCCAAGCAAGCATATAAGGTGCAGGCTGACAAAAACAGGAGAGAGGGAGAGGAGATCCAGGTGGGGGACTGGGTGTGGTTAGCGGCCCAAGCGATGCCAGCCAAGTCGTTGGCCAAGAAGAAGCTGGGGCACAGGCAGTTAGGGCCGTACCAGGTGGAGGCTAAAATCAACCCTGTAGCCCTTCGACTAGCCCTCCCCGAAGGTTCCAGAGTGCACCCGGTCTTTCATAGATCGGTGCTCACTCCCTACAAGGCACCGCACAGGTTTCAGGAGTCTGACACAGTCACGCAACAACACACTAAGTCACAGGAGAGGGAGAGGGCGCCTAGGGCCGAACCACTCAACGAGGTCACAGAGATCCTGGACTCGAGATGGGGGCAAGAGGGAGTAGAATATTTTCTAGTCAGAGAGGGTGCCCCAGTCAGTGCCAATGGTTGGGTGCCGGGCTACGCCTTAGACGAACCTCTTTTAAAAGACGAGTTCCATGCCCTTTTCCCTCATAGACCCATGCCAGCCGAGTACTTTGATGACTGGCTCTTTACGCCCACATGTTCAGGCAGCACTTTCCACGGCTTTTCTTCAGCTGAAGAAAGGTCGCCGGACTCCAACTCGCCCAGGGGATCGTGTTCGGGGGTGGACACAGAACCCTCTTATTGGTGGGACGAGCAACCAGAGGAGGACTGGCGCAGGAAATGGCTGACGGGACCTTGGCAGGCAGCACCGGACCAGGTACCAATGGAGGAGGGAGAAGAGAACACCTTGGGTCAAGAACCCGAATTCGAACACTCGTACAACGAACTGCAAACAGAGGAGATGGAGGTGCAGAATCTGTATCCTGCGTCCGCCTCCGAAGAGCGGCAGCTTCCACAACCTGCACCCGATGAGAGAGAGGGGGGAAGGGGGGGCTTCGAGGGGGGGATGGATGTCAGGGTTTTAGGGAGAGAGGAGACAGAGAGCGAGGGCGAGGAGGAAGAGGACGACAACGAGCCGAGGTTGTCCCAAAGTCCGTCTAGCGAATCAGAGGATTCCCAGAAGGGAGCCCCCCTGGTCAGGCCAAGGGGCAATAGAGAGGGAATCAGTCAGAGAGAGGGGAATGAAGAGGGAATCCCCAGTGGGAGTGGCAAAGCGGGACCAGCTCCCCCGTCGGAACGGAGTAGGGGGGGGGAGTTGCCAGTGTGTCAGAAAGAGCAGGACAGGAAGGAGGAAGGGGGAGGAGTTCGGAGCAAGACGTCCTGCCTGAAAGGGAGGAGTGTAGTACCGAGAGCAGCGTAACTGTAGAAAGGAAGGTCAGAGGCAACGTACGCGCGCCAAGTTCAAATATAGAGGCGCGCGGAAATGAGGAGAGCTCTGAGGAGGAGCCTGGTGCCAAAGCACGAAGGAGGGGGGAGCAGGCGGGAGAAGACTCAGCCTCTGGGGAGTCCCGGAAAGAGGGAAGACAGGGGGGCAGGAAGACCCTGCGGAAAAGGAAAGAGAGGAAAAGGTGGAGCAGTACAAGCCTCTTAAATTGGTGCAGGGGAGGGACGGACTCAGAGGGGACTTCTAACATCTAAGGGTAACAGATGCGGAGCCACGGAGTTTGGATGTAATGACGACAATGATCTTCAATAAAACCTTTTGTATATAGCTTGGACTGGACTTTGGTCTCTTGTGAGCTGGGACCCAGGGTGGCTCTGACAGTATTGTTTTGCTTTCCTTGGGAAACATCAGCAAGGCTGAGAGCGGGGTCTTGTTGTCTGGGCAGCCCAGGACCTCCATACACACTGCCCAGGCTTAAACCCAGAGAGGTCACTTTAGTGCTGCTAACGCAGCAAAAAGCAAGCGGAAGGCAGCAGTTACAAGTTGCCAGCCTCTGCAGCCACAGCAGGCGCTGTGATTCTCCAGGGGTTTGATTTCACCCCTGGAGGCACTATTTTCTCTTGAGACGAATGTCAACAAATCCCTTCCCCTCAATGCGATTTTCTATCTTTGTGTAAGTAAAGGTAAAGGTACCCCTGCCCGTACGGGCCAGTCGTGTCCGACTCTAGGGTTGTGCGCCCATCTCACTTAAGAGGCCGGGGGCCAGCGCTGTCCGGAGACACTTCCGGGTCACGTGGCCAGCGTGACGAAGCTGCTCTGGCGAGCCAGACCAGTGCAGCACACGGAAACGCCGTTTACCTTCCCGCTATAAAGCAGTACCTATTTATCTACTTGCACTTAAGCGTGCTTTCGAACTGCTAGGTGGGCAGGAGCTGGGACCGAAAGATGGGAGCTCACCCCACCGCGGGGATTCGAACCGCCGACCATGCGATCGGCAAGCCCTAGGCACTGAGGTTTTACCCACAGCATCACCCGCGTCTTTGTGTACATGTTGGTAAAAAGAGAAAGAGGGAAGTGTGGGGAGAGTCAGAGGTATAGAAAATGGAGAAAGGGGGGGAATAAATTAAAAAGAGAAATTAAGACGGCAAAAAGATGTACAGTGGGTCCCATGCTGCAGACTGAGTTAAAGGTGATTACAAAATTCACCAGTCTGCTTTGAGATTTATTTTATTTTATATTTTTGAAGAGTTTTTGTTTTAAAAGTACAGACCGCATTTGTGTATATTTGTTTAAATTTTAAGTGGATTGTGTCTCTTCATACCATAGTTATTTCAATTACAACTCAATTTTATATCCAAAGGGACGATATCAGCACATGAGTATAGAGGCCAGAGAAGGCCAAGCCACACTTTGGAAACCCAAGTAATGTTCTTATTACATTGCTGGCAATAACACAGTCAGTTTTTATTAGGATACGTCACAATCATTTTCATACAGCTGGGTGGCAGTTGTGGGTCATTCATATCTTCAAAGGAAATATGTCTATAAATTCAAAACAATCTAGACATCAATAAAACATTAGCTGCTTATTTCCAGTTTTACCAGTGTCTATAATTTGGATGTAGAAAGGGAGTGTTAGCATATGTTATTGAGTTTATTTCAGTTACAGAATTAGGCTAAAAAAGCTTGTGAAAATGTGGTGACAAGAGCTTTACTATTTCAACACTTGGACTTAAGCTCTATAAATGTGCATACAGACACAAGAGTTAGAGCATCTTTAAGCTTTCTCTTTTTTATAATTTTTATTAACCGACCAATCAAATCAAATAAAATCAAATCACATCACATAAATTCCGAATTACAAAGCCGAATTTTAAATTTTTGTTGAGGGGACCCATATTTCAAGTTCCGAAGGGGGATTCCGATCATCTTCTTGCTACTGCATTAATATCCAATCAGTCCAAATAATGTTCATAATTCTATCCAGTCTTATCTTGCTGTTTCCACATCTCATCTTGTTCGTATATTTTTTCTTTTTTTCTTTATGATCTCTTCTGATAATCTCCTTAAGCAGATAAACACCAATTATAATCCTGTGTGAATTTTTACGTTCGTCCAATCCTCATATCAAGATGGTTTCCATATATCATCGCTTTCATAAATAACATCACTCTTTCCATCATTAATCTCGCAAATCTGTCGCTCTTAAGCCCCTCTGAGGAATCTCACCCACAATATAAAAACAGCTTTGTTCCTCCTCCCAGACTTAAGACTTCCGACAGAACTTGCGAACATGGCAACGGTATTTTTTACTGCGTCATTCCAAAGCTCTTATACTTTCCACGATCTTCTTGCAACATGCTTTGGTTAGAAAATTATCTCCACACAGTCATAAATCCACAGCTTAAGTCATTTAAACGGCATTTCTGACTGGGGGGGGGGATTCTTGGTTTATCACATAGAGCACAGGTGTCAAACACAAGGCCCGTGGGCCGAATCCGGCCCACCAGACCTCATTATGTGGCCCGTGTAGCCGCCGCCGGCCGCCAGCCTTCACCTTTTATTCTCGCTTTTTTTTTTTTTTTGACACAAGAAAGCCACCTCTTCAGCGCATGCGCGGCAGCCTACAAGCCAGAGAACGTCTGCCCTCTAGCGGCGCCGGCCGTTCTACACAGGAAACATCCACTTTACATGTCCTTTACATAGTCCCACAGATACAACCGGCCCTTTGAGGGTGACCAAACTGCTGATGCGGCCCCCGATGAATTTGAGTTTGACACCCCTGACATAGAGAAAAGAAAGGAAAGTTTTTTCCTCCTCCCCCATCCAGTCCCTTTGCCATACCGAGTCTTGGTGTGTCTTCTCATGATTTATTCTTGTTCCTCCGACCCGTCTTATTTATCAGAGATCTCTTCAGTTAGCAGTCTTTACTCCCCCTCCTTCCTTGAAATATGTGCATTCGCTTCCTCCTAATTGTTTCTTTTGAAGTTATTGCAGCTAGAGGCGCGGATCAGAGACAGTGTCCAGGAGCGCCGAGATCCACAGGAGGGCTTTCTGCCTAGTGCCCCCATCCCCACAAAATTCGGGGGTGGTATAGTGCACAGCAGACAAGGGCAGTCCCCCCCACAAACTTGGGGGGGCAGGGAGGCTATTTACTCCCATCACAGCCTCCTAATTACCTCGTGTGGGTCGGAGAGATGTTATTGTCAGCCATCTTCCGATGCGCCCCTAGTGCCCCCCCCATCTTTAAGCTTTCTCAGTTTATTCCCATCCCTCAAAATCTCCCTTCTGTAAAAATAACAACAACACCATAATAAAGCAGAATACAGCTCTTAAAATGAGCTCATAAAATGAGCTCATAAAATACAGCTCATAAAATGCGGTCTTGACTATGCTACCACTCAGTGGATTTGTAACTGGCTGACTGACCGAACCCAAAGGGTGCTCATCAATGGTTCCTCTTCATCCTGGAGAAGAGTGACTAGTGGGGTGCCACAGGGTTCTGTCTTGGGCCCGGTCTTATTCAACATCTTTATCAATGACTTGGATGATGGACTCAAGGGCATCCTGATCAAATTTGCAGATGACACCAAACTGGGAGGGGTGGCTAACACCCCAGAGGACAGGATCACGACCTTGACAGATTAGAGAACTGGGCCAAAACAAACAAGATGAATTTTAATAGGGAGAAATGTAAAGTATTGCACTTGGGCAAAAAAAAAAAAAAAAAATGAGAGGCACAAATACAAGATGGGTGCCACCTGGCTTGAGAGCAGTACATGTGAAAAGGATCTAGGAGTCTTGGTTGACCACAATGAGCCAACAGTGTGACACGGCAGCTAAAAAAGCCAATGCAATTCTGGGCTGCATCAATAGGAGTATAGCATCTAGATCAAGGGAAGTAATAGTGCCACTGTATTCTGCTCTGGTCAGACCTCACCTGGAGTACTGTGTCCAGTTCTGGGCACCACAGTTCAAGAAGGACACTGACAAACTGGAACGTGTCCAGAGGAGGGCAACCAAAATGGTCAAAGGCCTGGAAACGATGCCTTATGAGGAACGGCTAAGGGAGCTGGGCATGTTTAGCCTGGAGAAGAGGAGGTTAAGGGGTGATATGCTAGCCATGTTCAAATATATAAAAGGATGTCACATAGAGGAGGGAGAAAGGTTGTTTTCTGCTGCTCCAGAGAAGCGGACACGGAGCAATGGTTCCAAACTACAAGAAAGAAGATTCCACCTAAACATTAGGAAGAACTTCCTGACAGTAAGAGCTGTTCGACAGTGGAATATGCTGCCAAGGAGTGTGGTGGAGTCTCCTTCTTTGGAGGTCTTTAAGCAGAGGCTTGACAACCATATGTCAGGAGTGCTCTGATGGTGTTTCCTGCTTGGCAGGGGGTTGGACTCGATGGCCCTTGTGGTCTCTTCCAATTCTATGATTCTATGATTCTTACTTCTAACAGGGGCATACATTTATAAAGTATGGAAGGTCAATAAGAAAACCCATTCCCTATTCTGGAGCCTTGCTGCCTTCAACTATGTATACACTGGAAACACAGAATGCATACACACATCCGTGTGTGTGACATATTCATTCATAATGGCAAGATGCATTAAAGCAAGGATAGAAAACAGTGTCCCTCCAGAAGTTGTTGGACTACAAAATACACAGGTTCCCCATCCTTGCAGCAAAGGTACTAAACACATTACCAGGTTCACAAGCAAAATTTTCTTCTGAACTTTCCATAATTATAGAGTTTGCATTTTTGACCTTGTTTCCCCAGTTACCTACATGTGCCCTATAGACAGAAGTAGAGAAAGCTAATATCAGTATTGGCTCAAGGGTTGTTTCTGAGAATGATGACTCTGCAGTTATCAAGGAATGCAGAGCAAATTTGGGTTCTTGGAGGCTTAAGCTATGGCCAGAGATACTGATGTGGGGTAGGACTAAGAAGGGGGCACTTTAGCTCTGTGAAACCTGGCACAAACAAATACTGATGTTTGACAAGGTTAGTCAAGTTTGTTTTCAGACCCCAATATAACTGCCACACCTGAGCAGAGTAAATTTCATCTGATCCTACTAATAAATAGCCTTGCACCAAGCTATCTTTGTGACCGATTTCTTTAATTGTAGTTTTTAGACATTATGCCTTTTACCAAGGACTTCTCCAGTAGAAGTGAGGTGTTGGGGAAACTGTTTGGGGAGAAATTAACATGTATAAAGGATACAGAAATGCAGAGAAGTTTTTACTAGAAGTGGGTTGAAGACTTGTATCTGGCAAACTTTTACACAGAATTTATATACTTCCTGGTCTCTCCCTCTCTCTCATGTGTGTGTGTGTGTGCGTGCTGTCTTTACAAAGCTGAACACAGCTTCAAATCTGCTTAGGCTATCCTACTTGCTTATTGGAGTTGGAGCCCCCCATTAAATGCCCATTCACTTCCCATATAGAACCCAATCACTCTCACGGCTGTGTATTTATTGAATATACAAAACATCTAATTGCCATGTGTGGGGCCTACTTGTGGTTGGCCTTCAGCCGTGTGATAATTACATCTCTTCAGCTGTGCGTGTTTTTGCCCAGGCAACTATAGAAAGGAGGTACAAAACAATATTTGTGAATAACAGATGCAGCATTTAAACTGAGCTCTCTTACATTAATTTAACTTGTGGGTTTTGTTTAATGAAAGTAATTGCAGTTTTGACGAACAGATTTTTTTATTATTACACATTGTTATCGCACGACAGGATTAATAAGATTTTGACTTGTTTAAGAGCATATGTAGTTAGTGGAGATGAGAAACGTTGTGTAGGTAGTAAGGTGTGTTTTGCATTATTATTAGAAGATTCAAAATATAACTTTCTTTAAAACAGGAAGCAACAGCTATCATTATACAGAAATAAAATTAACATACTCATTATTAAATGCAGAGGTGTCTGGGAGAAGAGATGAAATATTAACATCCTATCATAAATGTAATTTTTCAAACCACAGGTCTATTATAGAAATTAAGATGGAAATGACCTGTTGCCCCAGGATGTGAACATACTTGTGAAATCACTAAATTTCTGAAACTCCTTAACTGATAAAAAAGCAAAGTATTTGTTTTATTCATTAAACCAGAATATCCTCTGCCTAATTAAATAAATTCTCAGTACCTCCACCTAATTTAAGAAATAAGTCAAGCCTCTGCCAAGGAAATACTGCATCCATTAACATAAGAGAAGAGGGTGCAAGGGCCGATTCACAAAAAGAGAAATGTAGTAGGAAGGGGGAACTGGCAATCATCACCTCCCTTACTCTTTCAATAGCAGATGAGTTCCACTGGATCAAAAACCATTGCACTGTATTTAATCCACCATGATTAAGAACATTCTTGTCTCTAATATATGCAAGCTTTTGTGTCTTTCCTGATTTAAGCCAGTGGCTTTCAAACTGTGACCTGGAAAACCTTGGGAATACTCAATGAGAAGATGAGCCATGGCAGGCAGCTTGCTCATTTGCAAAATGCAACTACAGCCATGTGTTTTGGAACTTGTGGGACAAACTGTGGAGGTTTGGTTGATCTACTACTCAAAACAGATACATGGAACTTCCAGATTCAGAAGGTGAATTCTGTTGATTACCACTTATCTGGAGGTTGCAACAAGAGGCAGCAATCACACTCATATCCTGTTTGTAGACATCCCAGAAGCATCTGCTTCGCCACTGTGGAAAACAGGATGCTGGACTAGCCTGACTTTTGCTCAGAGCCCAAAAGGGCTGATTCTATTCCTCTGCCACTCCTTCAGACATTTTAGGGGCCTCTACTGATTATAAACCCTTTCATGACTTTTAAGCCTTTTAGCTCTTTGCAACTGATTGGCATGCCAGATAATTTTAACACAGTTATTCTCCCTCCCTACAATGTCATCTTTAACATCCAGGATTAAGTTTCAAATGTCATCTATTACATACTGAGAATCCCAAAGAAAGTCAATAAACTGTATTTCATAAATCCAAACCATATTGTCTGACTCTGGAAATTTCAATAATATCTCCTAAGTTAACACATTCATTTTGTGCTAAATGTAGACGGTGGGTGGTCTATTCCTCATAAGAAACTATTTTCAGCAGTTTAATATATTGTTCAAAGTCTGAAACAAATCTGGTTAATTATTTTTACAGAGAACACATGAACATCTCTCTCTCTCTCTCCAAAAAAATTCACTTCTAGGTTCACCAAACTAAGGAAGTTGCTAAGATCCCTGCTCCCACTCTTCTGTCACGAGTATTTAAAAAATGAATAAAAATATATCCAGCAGAGGGTATGTCAGCTGCAATTATCATATACAATTATAATACACATCTGAGAACTATTTTTGCATTGGTAGGTTCCTCTATTATTTATAATCCAGAATTACAAATGCTATCTTTCTCCCTTTTAGAACTCTGTTGCATAGCATCTTGAGTTGTGTTTTATTTTCTAATCATTAACTATAATTTCAAAACCCCATGGGGTGAAAGGAGTGAAAACAAAGAGGCTGACACAATCAGTCGGAGTTCTTATTTAGGAGGTTGCTATTTTGAAAGATGCATGGTAGTTAAATGCAATTATTTAAACTGCAATTATCAAAGAAGATTAAATAAATGAGATGCATCTATTGTATTTTTTTTATGTATTCACTTAAAAGATTTTAAAACCACCCTTCATCAATTAGATACTAGGGCACTATATAAGATAAAGCCAAAAATGGTCATATACCCAAATTACAAATCAAAACAACTTTATGGGGTTGTAAATACAATAGGAAAGAGTGCACAACTAAAATGTCTCGGCAAAGATAAAAGTTATCACTTGGAATTGGAAAATATAACAAGGTCAGAATACTTCTTGGAGAGGGTGTTGCATGGTTGGGGCTTCAAGATGGAGACAACTCACTCCTTAAAGCTATTTAACTTCACTAGCAGATCTTAAAACATGGGCAGGCTGCTATTGTAAGGGAGCTAGGCTCTGGTTAGAATGTCAATCTGTGTAGGCATTGCTAAATTCAAGACCACATACCGGTAATCGCCCCAGCTCACTTTTTATATGGCTCGGTTCACACCAACTCTTTCTAAGTAGCCATGCACCTGCACCTATGGTCATGTAGATAAATTCAGCAACCTGGCTCAAAGTCCTGCTCACTATAATTCCCAGTGGGTATAATTTAAAAAGGTAGGCCTTCTTCTTTTCTTCCAAAGAGAGAACCAGAATTTTTTTTATGTCTCTTTGGCTTTTTGTGCTTAATTGGTTGCTAACTTTTATTATTTTAATGTATTTAAGTTGATTCTTCAAACCACCCTGGGATTATAGTTGATGAAGGACAGTTTAGCAATTGAATGGATTAATAATGACAATAATAAGGGACTTTAGGCTGGGGCTATATTTTCAGGAAGCAGTTTTAGAATTACTTTTAATACATTATATAAAATTGTGAGTTGCCTTGACCAGGTGGGACAGTGGTGTTTTATATATAAATTCCACATTCATAAAATTAGATTCCTGTAGAGTCTTTATGCACTGTGCACTGTGGCCTTTAAACAGAAATGGACCTTTAAGCAGAAATGGTCCCTTAAGCGGTCCTGTCTTTTCCCTGAGGAGTTTGCTACTGTATGTGTTTTACCATCACTAGCCTAGTTCACATGACTGTGGCCAGAGGGGAACTCACAGCTTCTCTGCTCTTCCATGGGTTCCCCACTCCCAAGCTGTGTTAGGCTAAGGCAAGATTTGGCTTAGTATGTCATGCAAATCAATCTCTCCTCATGAACCACGAGGCCAAGGTTGTGAGGCTCATAGGTATTGTGTTGAGGAGGTTTTTTTATACATGTTGCTTACATCAAGTCATCAGGAGGGTACAGAGGCGTTAGGTTGCCCCCAAGATTGGGGCCCCCCAGCATGCATCACATCACATCACATGCATTGTGCATGTGTGACTGTACGTGCAAACAGAAGACGCCAAGCACTCTGGAGGAGCCAGCCACTGGACCTGCAATAGGCAGGGCCACCTCAAGACTGAGTGGGCCCAGCTCTCTTAAAATAAATATTAAGGGGGTTGATGTGCCTTCAGCCCTCTAGAGTTGGCATGCCTAGGAGGATATATTGTGTTACATGCCGATTGGTTTCAAAGTGTTAACATATATGTTGCCATAGAATCAAGGTACACTATTCAGCTTTTTCTACTTGTTCTTTATCTTCACTATTGTTACAGAGAGGTGTTCTCCTTGCTGTTCCTCAACAGTACATTCCAAAGGGGGGGGGGCTAGAGATTACAAAAAGCGAGCAAACAATAGGTGATTCTCTAGCCTCAGGGTCATGGCCTCTGGCCTATAGTGGCTGTTGGCCTAAAATGGTACTTGTCTGGTTCTGCTCCTCTTCGATATCATGAGGCCATTGTCAAAGGCTTACTGAAATCAAGATACACTACTTTCACAGCATTTCCCTGATCCACCAAGCATGTAACTGTATCAAAAAAAAGAAAAAGAAATGAGATTTGACTTGCTTTTGAGAATCCCATACTGGGTCTTAGTAATCATAGGATCATTTTCTAAATAATTGCAGACCAACTGTTTAATTGGCTATTCTAGTACTTTTCCTGATCAAGTGACCAGTCAGTAGTTACCTGGCTTTTCCTCCCTCCCTGCAAACCATTTTGAAGATGGGGACAACATTTGCTAGAGATGGCTTTCAAGTGCTATTCAGATATATACTGCTTTCAACAGTGGAGGGTAGAACATAACCACCTGGGTTGGTAGACAGTGAATCCTCACTTTTAAGCTATTGTAAAATGGGTATCTTAAATGGTTTTAGACTGTACTGTATTTGGACTTGGATTGAAAACTAAATAATCCAAACAGATGCTTCAGAATCCATGTTCAGCTAAGAATACAAGATAAAAAATTAACACAATCAACAAATATATTACAAGAAGTATGGTAGTATAAGTAATAAAAAACTGCAAAAACAAAGGGGGACGACGACCCTGAACCAATAAATTAACTAAAGTGTCGGGAAGCCCTAAATGGCTCAAGTTGCATTAAGAGCTGAACACCTCTAAGCCATTTACAGTTATGAGGCTGTTACTCCTCACTGTGCTTTCATAGCTGATGCAGCATAAATAAAAGAAAAACAAGCAGCCTTGCAAAGCAAGAGCTGGCATAGCCACGCTGAGATAAAAATGCAAGAGCAATTTCTAAAAGATTTATGAGCTTTAGATTTTGAAAGTTGCTCTCGTGCACACACTGGATATAAAAATAAAACCACATGACAGAAATAGAACCAATATGGAAGACTAAAATCCGTAACAATGTATTTTATGTAGGGATGGGTTAGCCTACCTGTACCCCTTCTCAACCAACTGGATAAAATTATTTGCACAGTGAGATCTGTTGAAGGGCTGCAACTGAATTTCAAGCCTTGCAACTTCACTGTTAGAGAGGTTGTCTGATTATGCTCCTCAGATCTATTTGAATGAGTGAAGATACCCAGCCCCCACTATTCTCAATTTATGATTTTCCGAGTTACTCCACAATTAGATGTCTTCTGTGTGCCATTCCAGAATCTTAAAGAGCCACTTGATTATCCTCCAACCAAAATCCCCTAACGAGCCATCCATAAGCCTATGGTATGTCAATCTGTCAAAATGCAATTCCTAACATGTCAGGATAATTAATGATCCATGACAACTTTCCTAAGAATACAGAGCTTCTCCGATTTCTTTCCCCCACTCCTAGTTTATGATAATCTCCTCTGCCGTAAAATAGGCTCTACTCTCCATTCAGATCTAACACTTTTTAAAGCATCTCAGCAATATAATAAAAGGCTCAGCCAAGCAGCTGATTGCACTAGTCACGTATGTGGGGAAGCTACAAAATCGTCATCCCCTTTCTACACATCATTTCCATATTCAACATGCTTAGTCAATATGGTACCCTCGAGATGCCATTGAACTATGTCCCATCATCCCTGACAATCAGCTATGCAGTCTAACAACATCTGGAGGCCACCACATTGGCTACTTCTGTTCTATGTTACCATCCCAGGATCTTGGGATGAAAAAAGTGAGTCATCCAGAAAACCCTGCTCTTCCAATCTTTCATGGTTTGGAATCCAACATTTTTCTGCTCTCTCACTTTTGCTTGGCAGCACAGCCAGATTATTACAACATGCTCTTGTGTTGCTATTTAAGTTTTATTTAGATGAATTTTATCCTTTGAGAAATTATCTCAGCCTTCTGGTGGCTAGTAAGAGAAGCATGCCATTAGCAAGCAACCAGATGAAATTATTATTATTATTTCTTTATACTCTACCTTTCCCTGATGGGACTCAAGGTGACTTGCATATACAAATGAGAACTGCTAAAAACGTAGGAAAAAACTATCATTAAAAAAATAATAATTAAACACTGATGAAAGTAAAACTGCACGCATATATAAAAACTATTAAAACTATACAGTCTGTTCCCAAAAGCCTGTTGGAACAAATGGCTTCACCTACTGGTGGAAGGGCAAGGAGGTGAGTTTGCCTTCCTTTATTTCCATGCCTTTGGCTAATTAAACAAACTATTGCCTTTAAAACGGTGTGTGTAATTGTTTTGTTTGTTACTGTTATGTTCTTTTGTGTTTTTTGTATTGTAAACTGCCCAGTGATCCTAGAAATTTAATTTAATCATCATCATCATCATCATCATCATCAACTAACTAATACTGGCTCTGCGGAGTGGTTTCAGATAGGGGTTTCTCCAAGCCCTATCCTGGTATTGTCCAGATCAGTTTCCAATTTATGTTCCAAATTAAATTTAACTTTTCTAACTCTTGAAGCATCTGATACCACTTGCTCAGCATATCCTTTGTTTGGCTCTTGAAATATTTCATACTAGTAAAAATAGGTCTTGGTCCTTGAACTTTATCAATTTATAATTTCCAAGGGGCGGGGGGAGAGAGAGAATGTTATTACATCATAGATTTAAGACTGAACTAATCCAAGTTGTACCATAAAGAAAGATTTTCCAAATGATGCATCAAGGAAAACTGCTCACATATATATATATTAAAAAAACAATACGTATGGTGATAATCCAGGGCTACGTTGAACCTTTAATTTGCACCATGTATTTAGTATAGTCTTATCTATCTCTCCAATGATAAGATCCAATTCTGGAAACCAAAGTTAATTAACTAAAGGGCATTTTTAATTCATCTTTTGCTGGGCTTGTGACTATATACAATAAAACCCAGTAGACTCTCATTATCAATTTAGATGCATAATAATATAAATTAATTTTTGATAATGTTATACCCCCAAGTAATTCAGATTTAAATAATGTCTTTCCAGCGTCTATTGGAGGTTTACCATTCTACATGAATGTTAAGAGTAACTTTCTGCCATAATTGTAAAATAGCTAAATTGTGCCTCACTGGTAGATTCTGAATGGGGGAAGAATATTTTAGGTAATAGATTCATTTTTATCAAAGCTATTTTACCTGACTAAGATAAAAGGATACCTTTATCTTGTCTAGTGACCTAAATCTTTCATTGTTTCTTTTAATAATTTCTGATCAATGTCCTGAGCTCCTAGATTAAATTTTCTTTGAAGTGAAATTCCTGGATATTTAATTGGTTTATTTATAACAAGGAGAGAATATTTTGTAACAATGCTATGCACAGCTGGTTTTCTATAGATTAATACCAAACCACTCAAATTAGGTTACAGTTGCTATTATAGTACAAAATTATACTGTAATTATTATATGATATAATATTTGAAGGAAAGGGGAAATGATTCTTCTGGATTTGTTCTTGTATATCATTTGCACAAAGAACCTGTTCACGCATCTCACTAACTATGGCTTAGTACAAACTCATGAGCGTGAGGGCTCCAAGAGAGACAATTTGCTCCTCCCTGGTCTTTCTCCTGCTGAGACACAGATATGTGGCTTGTAACTATGCTGTTTACTGGGTGCTCTGAGCAAATCCAGAGGCAAAGTAACCCTCTGCCCCACACCTCTAGATCCAAGCTGCAGGGAGCAGCAGAAGCTTGTTTCTGCATTGCACAGAATCGTCTTCCCCAGATACAATCTTGGACATGGAGAGAAGGGTACGGGATTGTCTGTGACCTCCCATTGCATTGTAGAGATGCAGCCTGAGCTCAGAGGCAAGACCCCGCTCCTTGTGGAAAGAGAAAGATCCTGGCAGACACCCATTTGTGGTTGGTCACAAAGGCCAGTCAGAATTTGAAGACCCTTGAAAAGGATGTCCGGACAAAGATCCCAAGGCAGAAGGCAGGCATTCTATACGACAGTGACTTTTGACATGGACATACTAAACATAGAGGACACAGGAACTATTAAACCTGTATTTCAGAACTGGATTACTTTTATTTTCCACACAATAAAAGTGACCATTGAGTATAGCAGGCTATATAAGGTCTTTATATACCCTTTGGACCCCTGACCATTAGGTCCAGTCGTGACCGACTCTGGGGTTGTGGCGCTCATATCGCTTTATTGGCTGAGGGAGCCGGCGTACAGCTTCCAGGTCATGTGGCCAGCATGACTAAGCCGCTTCTGGCAAACCAGAGCAGCACACGGAAACGCTGTTTATCCTTCCACCGGAGTGGTACCTATTTATCTACTTGCACTTTGACATGCTTTCGAACTGCTAGGTTGGCAGGAGCAGGGACTGAGCAACGGGAGTTCACCCCGTCGCGGGGATTCGAACCGCCAATCTTCTGATTGGCAAGTCCTAGGCTCTGTGGTTTAACCCACAGTGCCACCCGCATCCCTAGCAGGCTATATATCTTGTTATTATTACAACAATATTTATTATGACAGCATTATTATTATAACAGCAGCAACTGCCCATTCAGTGACCCTGAAACACAGTTAAAAAAACTGATGTCAGAACTGCACTTCCAAGGACTTGTGGAATTTCCCCAATAGCGCTGTAATGTTCAAATTGACCCTGCTCAAGCTGAAGGTCCTGAATACCACCAGCAGCCATTCACTTAGTATCCTGTTTTGTTTCTAAATACCTGACACAGAGATGCGGATGATAGATGAACTGCAATGCCCTTCACTCTGAATACCTTGATCTTTACAGTGACAAATGCCACGTTTAGCAGCTTGGGGATGACATCGTCAATTGGTTTTACTGAGCACAAGAAGAAGAATATACAAAAAAATAAAAGCTCCCCGGTTTTTATGAAAAACTAATGGGTTGTCTGTTCCTGCCCTCCCAGCCTATATGCAGCCCTATTCATCTTTGCCTAAAACCTGAAAACATAACACTTCTCGCAATGGCAGTACCAGTAAAGTTGCCACTGAGAAGTGTTTCTTGGCTGACCTGAGAGTCTGCTCTTTGAGATTATAATGTCCATTCAGACTGAAATATATTATTTTTCCTCACCACAATGTCTTGACCTGATTTATGCAGCCTTTATAGCGCCATTATGTGCAAAACATAAGCTCCATTGACAGCAAAAACATTGCAAAGATGGCAGAGATAGCAGCTGCAATTCACCACAGGAGTCAAGGCCAAGCCGTCGAAAAAGGCTTGAACTTGTGTTCCACAACAATGTAATACATTTTCTATCCATGACTGAAATGAAGATAGCATACCTATGCTCCTATGAACTGGAATCTCATGTCTTTTGTCTTTTTTCCTGATCCTCTCTCAACCCCCTCCTTTGGAGTTTGTTTCCCCTGATTCCTCCAAACAAGGAGGGATGATCTAGTTAGCACAGCCCTTCCTTACGAGCTTTGCTTCTTTTGTTTAAAGAAAGGTGCAAGGTTTTTCCCGTTAACATCATGATTTTAATTTAATTTTGCTCTTAACAGAAGTTGGCTTGAAACATCACTTGTTACTTAGCTACTTAGAGTCACATGAGGAAATGGAGGGAGTTTGCTATTGCCCCTGTCTGCCTAGCAATTCCCTTGCCCTCAATGATCCTTTCTGCAGTGAAGGGAGCTGTACCTTTGCTATAGAGGGGTAACTTTGCTCCTCTGCAAATTCTCACAGATTCCCAACTAGGGCTTGTGAAGATTCCTTTGCCCAATTTTGTATGCCCCCAGCCTCTTTCTGTGGCAGCCAAGCACAACACAGCACTCACTATCTGAAAGGTCCCCCTTACCCTCTGGAGAGACTTTGTGGCAGGCACAAGGACTACAGAGGGACAAAGGGGAAGAGAAAATTCTGTAAGTTGCCTTCTCTGGATACAACTCAATGAATTAACACTTTCATCAGTTTTGTTATTGGTTTTTTAATTTGGGAGGTGGCAGACTATTGATGAGGAAAAGCAACACTTTAGCTAAGCCTTACTTTTTTTCTTTACAGCCAAGCAACATTAAAGCATAACACATCCTGGTTTACTATCTTTGGGAGCAGGGGCTGTCATTCAGCAGCAGCAGCAACTACCACTTGTACCTAGAATACATAGCTAAATGAATACCAGATCATTCACAAGAGGGACAGTCTTATAGCAGCATTTAGTCTTACCTCCCAAGTCCCCAGGGAAGGCTGCTGTAAGAAAATTATTACTTTGTCACAGCACCACATGCCATTGTACCTAGTCAGCCATTAACTAAAAAAAAATAAAAATACTCAGGAATGAATGATTTCTATACCACATTCATCATTCTTGGGGGCAAGGAGAGAGAGAACTCCCCTATTTATCAAGTATGAAAAGCAGTTGATAAGATATATTTGATATACAGTGACATTTGCTTTTAATCAATTTAAAGTGAAATTGCTGATGGATAGGTGGACTTGTCAAAACATAATACCCCTTCAATATATAATCCAAGATTACATTTATAAAATGCATGTTTGGTCCTTTCTCACCAAAGAGAGCAGAAAACGTGAATGCAATTACTCTCCCAAGATAAAGGTAATCTCTTTCTCTTCCCCACCCCACCTCCTGAAGTCCTACTTACATCTTCGAGGAATTGCCAGGATTTTCTTTTACACCACAAAGCTTTAAATCCTGGCACAGAATCATAATTGCTTTATAGGTCATTTAATTTTCCAAGTACATTCAATCAAAGACCCTAAACACTAAAACTCTGCCTCAATAAAGTGAGTATTATGATTCTGAGTGTTCTCTTTACAGATGAAGATCGGAAAATGGCCATATCATCTGCATGGCACTCATTTTATCTCCATCGCTCGGAACTCATAGATAGTTATCTTTTTTCCCATTCCCCCCTTTCCTTTTTATTTTTGCATGCAATGCAATACAAGACACACTTGTGTTCAGCAGCTGATCAAAAACCATGCTATACTTCATGCCACTGGCTTTATTTAACACCACCGTCACTATAAATTTTACTCCTTTCAAGTCTGAGTGGGGGGAAAATGTACACACAGAAGTGTGTCTTCGTGGTTTTGGATGCTGCCAGTGTGGTAAATGATGGTCTAAGCAGCCAGGGATAAATGCTGCATGAAGTACATTTCTAATATTAAACCAAGGTAAAAGGCAAGAAGAAACTTTTATGACACCCTGATGGAGATAATTCACATCCTTGCAATTCAGCTCCACATTAGGACAGAAAATAATTTATGTTATAAATTAGGAAGCAGGTTCTGTCATCCTCACCTTGGCCAGTGCAGTTAAACTTACAGGCAGGTTTTCTTATGGCTTAGAGTCAGCAAGATTTTCTTCTGAAAAGATCGTGCTTTATTTCAAACAGACACCCTCGCCCCTCCATAGGTGGCTACACATAAGATAAAAGTGGAAGCGAAAATATAGGAGGCTATGATTCAATTAAAAACCTACACAATACATTACCTTCCGCCTCGGGCACTGAAAGGTACTACATGGATCCCCAAAGGGCCGCCGTCATTGGAGACTTCAACGAGCTTTACCATATCACTGTGAGACAATGATGAATGAGGGAACATGAACATGTACCGTAAATGAACCAAAAAAAAAAGACCACACACACATAAACACAAACACAAACACACACACACACACACACACACACACAAAGATATTTGAGAATTGGTAGTGATGATAGGAGCACTGAATGTTACATACCTCAGTATTAATCTGATGGCATGAAAGGAGATCAATCATCAAAAATAATTCAGTTAATAAATCAAATGAAATGTGAACTAATGTTTTGGGTAAGCTTAATCCATTATATGAATTGTATTATGTTCAACAATGACAGGTGGGGGTTCAGATTGGCTTTTGCATGGATTGAGAGCGAAGCAATTCCCCCTCCCAATAAAAATTCAATCTATTATTTCTAATAATTGTATTGTATGAAAGCAAACAGTTAAAATGAATTTCCCCCTCCCCATAAAATACAATATATTATTTTTAATAATTTGAAAATGTCACATACATGAATATATTTTTAAAATATATATATTCCAATGCAGGCTAAGCGGTCAGGTGGATATATTCAACGGCACTGATATTCCATTTTGGATAAGCATGAACACTGACAGTAAAAGCATTCAGACAGAGTGAAAAACATGGTTTATGCTAACCATAGTTAGCATAAACATGGTTTAAACTTCTACACACAGAACACACAAACCATAGTTTAGAGTGGCTTTCATTTCCTGTCTGCTCAGCACTCAACTTCCTGAGTTCACTCCTCTCCCCATGGTACAGCCAGCCCCTTGAGGTAGAACAATGGCTCTAACTATGGTTTGTCATTTCTCAGTGAATTTAGAAGTTACAGCAAACTAGAATCAGCATAAACTGTAGCTTGCAGATTCAACTGCAAACTTCAGTTTCTGTTTTGATGGTCTCAAACCAATAATTATTTATGGACATATTTTGTTTTGTGAGACACACCATCTAGTATCTTTGTAATTCACATATGCCTTTCATCAAATATGCCCTTTGGAACTCCCTGCCAGTAGAGATCCAGCATGTGTCATTCCTACCTTCATTTAGATGTTTCCCAAACCCTATGTTATTTAGACTGGCCTTTGCAATGATAATTTATTTTTTACTAACAAGTATTCATTTATGTTTTTACTAATGTTTTTACTGACATTCTTAATGTCCTTAATGTAAATTTTGTAGGCTATACACCACATTCATGTATTTTTTAAGAGTGAAGTCTACAAATATATCCATAATTAAAATATAACATAAGGATGCGTGGTGGCGATGTTTTTAAAATGCTTTCACTTTCCTTCCCAATTTTTCAGATTAATTTCAATATTTCCTTTTGAAACATTCATTTTCAATATATGCTTGTATGCCTCATTTGTCCTACATGTGCAATGGTGAAATGTCATTTTAAGTTGTGGAACTCCCCACAGAAGTGTGTCTGGGACCTTCATTATACAACTTTTGGCAAATGCTGAAGATACAGCTCTTTACCCTGGCTTTTGACACTTGAGATGTATATCTTTAGGCTCCACCTTGTTTCTGTAATTTTGTTATTTTAAGCTCTTTTCAATATTGTGTTTTAATTTTTGTAGCCCACCCTTGGGCTCTGGAGTGAAGGGTGGGTAATAAATTGTAATAGCAGCAGCAGCAGCAGCAGCAGCTATATGGAATCTTATTGGCTACACTAGTTTTCTGAAATATGGTGAAATCCTGATGTCATGTTTCAACAATTCATTGATTATATGCTATCATATTAGTCATTCAGACCCATGAGACCTGAGTTTCAAAAGCTATTGTCAGCCATGAAGGCAGCTTATTCAGAAAGGGGTGTCAAATTAGCAAAGGATTCCCCACCCAACAAAATAGGGTTTACTGACTAAATGAGAACAGCTCTCTGGTTATACCATTCATGTAGGAATTCTATTTAACCCAGATACTGGGGGAAAGGCAAACATGTTAATTACTTTGATTTTCTAGGAAATTGTCTTTATAATTCATATTTTATTTGTCACAGAGTTGTTCTAAGAGAGTAGCAATAGCATATTCCATTAAATAGAACAATTAACAAATGTAAAAAAAAATCTATATCACATTCTGAATGATCTAAGAGTCCAAGAGTGTTTAATACATGTTTCACTTGAATAACAGGCCCATCATTTCCAAAGCAGCTTATGAGATGTCATAGTAAGAGGAAATTTAGGGGGTGAGGGTCAGCTGTTCTAAAGACACATATTTTACTGGGATAAGACAGGAAGCTGCCTTATGCAGAGTCACACCATTGATCCATCCAACTCAATACAGTCCACAGGAACTGATAGAAGCTCTACACGGTTTCAGACAGGAGTCTTTCCCACCCTGAACTGGGGAATGAACATGGGAGTTTTCTGCATTTTATAGTGCAACTTCATGAGTACCAGGCAATATAAGTGGAAGCAACACAGCAGGGAAAAATTCAAGAGAACAGCCAAATTGATTTTTC
The DNA here is from genome assembly GCF_964252035.2 of Podarcis erhardii. NCBI lineage: Eukaryota > Metazoa > Chordata > Lepidosauria > Squamata > Lacertidae > Podarcis > Podarcis erhardii. The sequence goes on along the minus strand of NC_138513.1, from coordinate 15,322,762 downwards.
ATTACTTGTTGAGTGATTGCTCTCTCTCTCTCTCTCTTTTTTTTCTGCATAGCTTGAATAAGCCAATATTCTCTTGCCATGGTAAAAATGGGCACATCCAAAGATAATGATGTATATCTTTTAACAGATTCTTCCCACATAAAAATTGGTTATCTGAATGAAGAATCCATATCTACCTTACACATAACTCTTAGTGAAGGCAACAATACAGCTTTTTTCACAAAATGGCTTTTCTTTTTGGCCAATGCTCCCTGATTAAAAAATAAATAAAAATCCAATGTGCTTACCGATGTTCTAAATCTACCCAGGGCTTTTATGCTTAGAGGTCTTGTGCTAAAAAAATATAATGAATACAAGCAACTCCCCGTTTGCACTCTCTCCCAGGTCAAAAACAACTTGCACGTCACACATCAAATGAATGGATGCAAAATGGCTGCCACCTGTACTGGCATCTTATGAATTCAGGCCATTATTAAATGTTGTGAAAGTCTTTATTAAATGTTATTACTCTCCCTCAGCCCCAAAGATCCTGGGAACTGTAATTTGTTAAGGGTGCTAAGGAGACCCCCTATTCCTCTCCCAGAGCTACAATCCCCAGAGTGGTTTAAAAATCAAACCATTTTCCCAGAGAACTCTGGGAATTGCAGCTCTGTGAGGAGAATGGGGGGTCTCCTAACAACCATCACTACCCTTAACAAATCTTTTGGGGAACCTATGGCTGTTAAAAAGTGGTATGATACTGCTTAAAATGTATAGAGTGGATTTGAACAACAATATAATTTAAGTGTAGCAGCTTAAGTGTTGCTACTGTACTGTATCTTTGGTGTTATAATTAAACATGCAATGCTATTAATAAACTTACTCTAAAGAATAGTTGCCAGCATTCTCCAGGCCAGCATCTGCATGCCCGACTGGTTCAACTCTGCTATTTTCCTCTTCTGTTCCATCTTCATCCTGGTCAGAACAAAAGTGACAGTACCACATAAGCATTTGAATTACCTTTGGATGTCAAAATTTATTCCAGAATTGCTTCCTCACCCCATCCCACAAGAAATATCAAAATTAATTTGATATAACTATTTGTATTCAGCAGTAATGAAGAAACGTTTATATTCAAGTATGCAATATTTGAAATTGCTCCACAAAGTGCTATTCTTAATATAAAGGAAAGTTTATTTAAAAAGTCAAATGAATAAATTTGATAAATGAAACAACACAGTGAGCTTTAATCTTAAGTTACAATAATTGACACTTATCATTTTATTATTAATTATATTTACTAGATGCTCTTTTCATAATAATAATAATAATAATAATAATAATAATAATAATAATAATTTATTATTTATACCCCGCCCACTCTGGACGGCTTCCAAAAGAATATTAAAATACTGTGATACATCAAACATTAAAAGCTTCCCTAAAAAGTGGGAAGGTGACATACTATTTTTTTAAGAGTGTAAAAACAAGAACAACCTAAAATACCACAAACACACACACTGCATGTTCTACACATAAAGAAGAAAGCACACAACCCTGAGATTTCTCCCCATGCCCCATTCACGTGTAGACCCCTCACACTGATAAAATACAGAAAGATCAGAAACAAAGGAGATGGTTATAAATACTCATGATTGTGCTAGGCAAATAGGGCATTTCCGGATAATGCCCAGAATTTTTGTAGATTACTTCAGTAGTCATTTGTAATAAACAGTTTTGAGGACTGATATGTTCAAGGTGTTAAAACATATAGCAAGGGAGTATGGGACAGCAGAAGGTAAACTACAGTCAGTGACCATTTCGTGTAGTGGTTCCGTTCCTGGCCACAAACACGTTGGCAGAGCATGTATAAGTGTGCCCTGCACCTTTCCGTTCTGCCCCCATTCTACCCTTTTAGTGACATGTTTAGTGCATTAATCAGTTGTTGGCTATATACTGATTGCAAACATTCTGGTTTTCCTATGGTGGGGTGATGAAGATGTGGCCCTTTCAAATGTTGCTGCACCACAACTCCCATCATCAGCATTGTTCATATTGCCTGGGGCTGGTGGAAGTCCAACAACATCTGAAGGTTCAAAGGTTTCCCACACAGGCCTAGACTCTCGTTCCCTTACTCATAAACATGGAAGGAAACACTGAAACTATCACAAACAGGAGACTCATCAAAGACCTATATTTGCGGCCTGTATTTTTAAGTCCCTCACCACGCCCCCAATACAAATGCCCATACTTCAGGCTCCTTGAAGAAATCCTACAGAATTTGCTGCTTGCTGAATTCTCTGCAGAACACAATGCAATAGAAGTCCAACTCTCTTGATGAAGTTTGTTTAAGTGGTTTGGAAACTACCAATTTAACAGTTACCACAAAGACACATCTTCCATAGCCAACACATTGTGGCTGTTGTGCCCCGACATAAATACCAATTGCTTAAAGGGTTTCCATTAAACTCTGGAGCAATAGGAAGATGGAGGAAGAGCAATTAAGCAATTTCCGGAACTGTTTTTGGATTCTAAAAAAACTTTAAAGGGTATTACGTTGGTTTACCTTAATGGAAATTTAAACTGTTGCTACATATACATACTCCATTTTAATCTGAAAGTTATGCATGCAGTAGCTATTAGTTCATCCATTTATGGGACTTTTCATTAGAAGAGGAGGAGCCACAGCATTGTTAGCTCTGCAACTTTCACAGACATTTGTGTTTCTTTCATTCCTCCCCTGTACAAACACACAGACACAAAAAAGTATTGTAATGTAGCCAGCAGATTTGAGCGCAGATTTTAGATTCTACACACTGAGGCATCAATCAGCAAAATAATAAGTGGTGGGTGAAGGGTTATGAGTTCAGCGCAGAGAGAGTCAGACAATATATTAAATTATTGAAGAGATATTAAAGCAAGGCAGAGGCAGCTGGTAATGTCCAATTGACATTTCCTCTGAGAGTCTGCAAAAATAAGGAGCTGGATGCACCAAGCTTTCTCTCTGAGCTGTAGATGCTTTGTGCACGCGCTGGATGGAAGCTCGCTGCGTGAGACGAAGCTCCTTGAAGATTGATGATCCTGTGTTTTGAGAGTCTCTAATATGCACTTCTTAGTCATCTATCTCTCTTAAGCACCAGGCAAGTAATACATTTCAAAGGTTAACCAGCATCTTGAACTTGCTTAAGACTGCATTAGGAACATAAACACAAACTCCAAATAAGATGTGGGTGTTATTTATTTATTTTAAAAGGTGTTCAAATATATAAAGAGTTGAGTCTTCCAGCAACATGTTAGCAATCATAAGTGATTTCAGATGTATTGATTTTAGTGTGTGTGAGTTAAAATTTGCTCCATGGAGCATAACTGAAAACATAAATATTTAAGGATACTAGACAAAACCTCACCAGTGCAGGCTATATACTCTCTTCCCTATGAATACAAAGGAGATGGCTGTGATCCAAAGATACCTGCTTATCTATGGGAAAGCAGAGAGTTTTCCCTTCAAACAGCACGTCCCTCACATCTCATGGAACACTACTCTGGAGTGGCTTCTCACCTTCAGGGGTGGATTTTTAAGGGTGCTGCTAGAATGACTTGAGACACTAAAATGTGTATTTATTTATTACATCTATACTCCACCTTTCTTCCAAAGAGCTCCAAGCAACAGACATGGTTCTCCCCCTCCCAAATTTATAATCACAAGAACCTTGTGATGTAGGATCAGGCTAACTGACAGAGAATGGCCCATGGTCATGCAGTGAGCTTCACGGCTGGGAGGGGATATAAACCCTGGCCTTAGAAGTCCTACTTTAGCACTGCAACCACTGCACAACCACTGGTTATCCTGTGGAGAGATGATATTAAAATAAAATCATGGGATTAGAGAAGTCATGTGCAGTGCTCATGGGAGAAGTTGGGCAGCAATATTCCACGCTAGTTGCAGTTTCATGAGGATACGCCCATGCAGAGTCCACTGCAATAGTTCAACAAGATGTTACGAAGGATTCCCCCACTGTGGCCAAGCTATCATTGTCCAGGAACAGATATAACTGAAACTTTAAGAAAAGCACTGAAGGCCACTAAGGACACCTTTGCCTCCAGTGATAGTGATGGATCTAGGAGTAACTCCAGGCTATAGACTTGTTCCTTCAGGGAGAGTACAAACCGCTCAAGAACAGGCAAGTTTCCAATTTCCTGAACCTGAGAACCACCGACCCATGAGGCTTCTGTTTTACCAGGATTCAGCTGGAAATTGCATGGAATCGCAAAATGAGAGTAAGATAGAGAGAGAGAACATTTGACAGAGATCCATTTTTTTCATGGAACCTAGATCTAGACTAGTAGATCTATGAACAATTGATGAAGAGCCCAGGCAACCTGGCCCCTGCTTCTGCACTTACTCAATCCTGCAAATATTCACAAGGAAGATTTGTAAAGGGCCCTCCATTTTAACAGGTCTTCTGGGAAGTGCCTTGATTTTAATGTTGTAGCTATGCACAGCACATTATGTTGTTCCCTATTGCAGTTAATGTAGTTTGTTTTTAAATTAATTAACAGGGTTTTATTTTTATCTACATTGATTTTCTTTCCCTCTGCTGTTTCAGCACCATTCTAACCTATATTAATAAAGCTGGATAATTTTTTTTTTAAAAAAAATTAACACACACTTATTTAAGAGGATGTACAAAATATATTTGGACCTTTGAAAAATGTCCTGTCTTCCAGGAAGCCATAAGTTGGAACTGGTGATGGTGGTGTTTGGAGACCTGTTTTCCCTGAAGTTTTAAAACTCTAAGGAAACAGAATAGTGTTTGGAAGTTGAGTCTGGTAATCCTGTGAGGCTTAAAATTTGTCTCTCAATTATGATCCTTAAGAGTAAAAGAAGCTTGTAAACTTCACTAGAGCAGTGGTATCATGATGCTATAATCAACAGATGTGTCTTTTAAAAAAAATCACAAAAAACTTTAATATTGCCGTAATCAGCTACTCTTTTATTTCCCATGTAACATAGACTTTCTTTTACATAGAACCAAACGTAGAGTAATTTGGACACCTGCATAGGGAAGTAACTTAGAATTCTCATTTGCTAAAAAAAGCATCTAGCTTCAAAAGTATCTGCAATTATTGCCATGAGTTTCTTCTTAAATTAAAAACCCCACCTGTTACTGAGGTAAAATTAGAAAATGCTATACTTTATTTAGGGGTTTGAGAAAGTTTGAGAATCAATGATACAGCAATTTTAAGCAACACATTTGGTACAATTATAGTTTTCATAAAAGTATGTTCAAATCTACATTTTCTTAGGAGCATGTACTGAATTACATATTATTAGGAACTACTGTACCAATTTTTTTGCACGGATGCAGAATTTTCTATATAATTTCAGAGTCATATGTTAACAGCATAGTAGGCTAAAATAAACACCTGGTTCTTGTATGTCACCTCTCTTCCTCATTGGCTAAGAAATGATTGATTCTATTAAATAGCCATGAACAGTCCAACACTGAGATTTACTTGATTCAATTTATATCATACCTTCCCAAAGGCAAATTATAATCTTGAGGCCTAGAAATTTTGCTGCCTAAAATGAAGGAATAACTCCACATACAGAAGTCAGACAGATAAGCCACTGGATCCCACTGCCATTTGGATCACAACTTCCACCACTTCAGAGGGCAGCTGACTAGGGAATGCAGAGCGCACGCAACAATCCCTTTTCCCCAACAGTTTGCTGCCATTGACTGTGCTCACTGTGCTCACTACCCATCCAATCAAATGCTGCAATGCAGCAGTAGTCGTGCCAGTGTGTGTCATGTAAGGAGAGCAACTCATGCAATGTGCATGATGCCTGCTGTAGTGCATGGCCTATGCTGGCTTTGCTGTCCCTCTGACGGCTCACTCGGTCATGGGCTTCTGCTGTAATGCTGTCTCTGGCATACTGGCAGAATGTGAGCAAGACAGAAAGGCCAGCGACAACCAAGCATCTCTGCTATCTTATTCTACCTAATGCTAGGATCAGTCCAGGGAATAACCTGAAAGAGGGCGTGGTTGGCTGGCTGGCTGGCTGGCTGGCTCCATTAAGAGAAAGACTCTACACAGCAATGTTTTGTTGGAGGTCTCATTCCCATTTATTATATATGAATACATGCTTCCTAGGGATAGTCGCTTGGTGGGAAAGTGAATTACAATAGTGAAGTTGTCGATTTTGATTGGTATTGTGTCCCTTATGTTACTAATCAATTTTATGTTGCTAATTAATTTCATGAAACAATGCATTCAGGGAAAATAGGATTTTTTTTCAAAAGGAATATGTACCAGCAGAAAATGTTCCAAGCAGGGACCACAAGTAAGTTTGCTGTCCACAATTCTTTTATTTGTTTATTTTGCGGAGGGGTTTCGCTGTCTACAACTACCTCACCCATTTCTACCTCACACTCATGCCCTTTTCCTAGCATTTTTCAGTTACCTGGAAAGGCACTGTTCTCTCCAACACCACAAATAAAAGTGTGAAATGAGACGCTGAGTGAAATAACAAAGACAAGAGCACTCAGAGCCTGGAGAATTATATCAGGGTCATTCATTCAGGTGAGGGGGGTGGGGTGTCTTGCTGTTTAGATATGCAACACCACACAGTGGAAGAGGTCTCAAGTGAAACAAGCTCTTACATGTAGTTCAAACTTAGCAGAGGGAAGGTGAGCCTGAGTGAGCTACATGATGGCTAAGGTGCATTGCCTCATTGAAATTCTGCCAAACAGCAGATACCACTGCACAATTCCACAGTATGAAAGACGGAGCTGTTGCCTTTCAGCCCAAGAGGCAGCTACTGCGTTAATCTTATCAGGGAGAAAAGCTAACAGAGGCAAGGAATAGCTTTCTCCGATAATAACCTGTATAAACATTGAGGCCTTTCTTAGAGTGCCATTTGCATGTCAAGGTCCCCAAGCCACCCCAATAAAACACAATTCACACAGAATTTTTGTTTAAGGTTTTTGGCATAATTTTGGCCACAACTTTATTAAAATACAAAAAAATGTGAGTGGTTGCTTAGACATTGGTTGCCACTATCTGTCCCTGCCCGGGGACAGACTGACTTCCGCACACCTGCAAAAGTCAGAAAGGGAAAACATTTTGGAGAGAAAGATGGAGCTAACTGCAACCTTACAAGTTGTGACAATTTGCTACGCAGCCAATCAGCCAAATGGATAAAATTCCTTCCAGGCCCCTGCCCCAAAAGCAGATGACTCCATGACAGGCATAGCAAGGTCAACGAGAACAACCCTAAATATAGGGAGGGAGGGCGGGTGACCCGATGCGCGCAGCGAAAAGAGGAAGCTCAACGCTGCATGCAGGGAATATAAAACCTCCTGGCTGTCAATCATAAAATGGCAACATAAAATTCTCTCCAACAGCAAAGAGGAGCCCAATCGCAATGGTGGCCAACTACAATTACCCGCCCAGCAACAGTGGGATGTCTTGTTAGACCCCACCGCAACATGTGCTCTCCATGAAGGAGAACACACTTTGCCTTGGAAGACAATACTTTATGCTTTAAAAAATAATAATTCAATAATGTTTGCAATAATAATAAAAGTGTGCCACCATTATCAGAGACATCAGAGATGATACAACTGCCTTTAATGGTGTGTGGGTAGGTGTGTATATCTCCCCATTCCCACTCTGGTCAGGAAACACCTCCCCTGTTCAACCCATAATGCTAGAGACTGAAGTGGTACTTAGACACGAAGAAGTTGGGTGAGAAAATGGCCCAGGAGTTTGGGAAACTTAGAGACAGCAGACAATGACTAAAGGGTAGGCAATCAAGAGAAGCATCCGAGGAGCTAAAAGAATCTTAAACAAAACCAGAAAAGAAACAGATAGCTGAGAAAGGGAGACAATGAGAACTCACATATTGGGGTGGGGAGCCCCACCCAGCAGGGTCTAGTGACTCTTTGGGGAAAGATTCACAATTGTCACACTTTTTATGTCAGTTTTCATACTTTCTTATAAAAATGGCAAAATTACTTAAGGCCATGCTAATAAACAAGTCATTGGAAGGGAAGAATTCTAAGTTCTTTCAGCAAAGGTATGCTCCCCAACCCATAATAAAATTCATTCACAGGGGAATGCTTAACATTTTCCACAGTAATTTATTCTCCTCTGCAAATGCCCTTCCAGGTTAACTTACTGCAGTTCCTTGACACTGCCTGGTTAAAAAAAGGAGAGCAAAGACAGCCTAGGTATGAAAGGTGTTTGCAGAGGAGAAGCAGTGATAAACACAATCCCACCTTTGACTTCTGATTGTCCTTCCATGCAAATGCCTTCCTCTCTCCACAAAAGTGTTATGGTGCAAGTGGGGATGGATAGTGTTCAGAAGTCTGTTTGGCAAATCGCTACAAAGTTGTACATTATATTATACATTATAAATTATACATTAGATTATTGCAAATGCAATAATACAACAAAGAATATCTTATTCCACATAGTTATGTGTATCTTAATAATTATTTACTCTTGGTAACTTCATACTCAAAATGTTAGAATCAAAACCGTAGGAAATATTTCTTTTTTAATACAATCTGGCTTGGTAGATCTCCATACATAAGACACCTGCTTTCTGCCTTAACTGGCAAACACACTCGCTTAACTGGCTTTCATGTTGCCTTCACTTTGTCATTAAATGCACATATCTCCTGAGAGAAGCAATTTTTAAGCATACAGAGGGAATCAGTAGCACAGCTAACTGGCATCCCTTTTCCCAATACAGCATTACACAAACTATCCCTTGTGGCTAGGCTCATATTTCTATACCCGTCTTGAAATACTTTACACACTTGCTACTCTTCAGAGCTGGTAGAGAGTTGGTTCATGTGGCCAGGAACCATGATGTTTGTTTGGATGTACAACCCTACCTTCATAAATGCTACCCTTAGCCTATTGCATTTCTTATGAGAAGCCACAGAACTGAAAATATGGCCAAGCTATCTGTAATAGCTTATGCACTCCAGTGTAGTGGTTAGATTGCTGGACTGTCACCTGGGAGGACCAAGGGTCAAATCTTCACTCTGCCACCAAACTCACTGGGTGACCTTAATTAAGCAAATCACTGCCTCTCAGCCTAACCTATCCCACAGAGATGCTGTGACAATAAAATGGGAGGGAGAGACCTATGTACGCCATCTTATGCTCCTTGGAGGAAAAGTGAGATATAAAATTTGTAGTAATAGTAATAAGTAGTAAACAACAATAATTGTTCTACTGATGAGATGGTTTCCCATTGTATTAGCAATCCTTCCAATAGTGAATAGGAGCCAACTCCTAAGATGAACATCTACACATATATTCACAGAGAACCTCATGCAAGGCTACAATCACAAAGCTTACGCAAGATGGAATGGAAATAGGAAACTGTTCCACACTCCTTATGAACAAAGCAAACAAGAAAAATACATGTTTTTAATCAGAGCAGAGTAGAGCTTGATTTAAGAAAAAGAAAACAAAAGGCGGGGAAGCACTTTCCTTTCAACATACAGGAGAAAGCCCCACAAATACAAGATCTGGAATACATATGTGAAGGCTTGGGTGTATTCCAAATAACAAGAGACAGTTGGCTTATTGGCTTGGCATTAGACCTTGCAGAAGGAACACACCGAACGTGAATTATCTACAATATTTTTACCAAGTGCTATTGTGTAGTGAAACTCACATAATGAGCTCCACGGGACTGGTCTTCAGATCTTGCAAAATAAAGCTAACTTCAAGCCAGCCACAGTCAGCGACTCTCAAGGCTCTGTATATAAAACAAGTTCTGCATCAGGAAATACAAATCTTGTGCTCAAAAATAATTAGGTACAGCAGGGTCATTCAGAGAGGGAAATGCAGGGAAGAGAGGACTGGGAAGCAAACAGGAAGGCATGTTAACCACAAGTCAGGGTGCCTTGGAGGGCAAAGAAATGCCACTTTTTCCAAGGAGGTGTGGAAACGCTCACACACCATGTGCATCAGCTCCATGTTGCTTTTCTATCATCTATATTTCATACTGGTTCTACTCAGTGCTTGATTATTTTTGGCAGGGATTTAAAGAGAGAACCTTCTGCATGCAAAACAGATGATCTGCCACTGAGCTGCAGTCCAGCACTGAGGAATTCAACAGTGCTTCCTAACTACCCTATTTTTCGCTCTATAGGACGCACCCGACCATAGGAGCACCTTGTTTTAGAGGGGGAGAACAAGAAGGAAAAAAATCTCTCCCTCTCTGCACAGAGCCCCTTCAGCTAAGCGGCAGGAGAAACGGAGCCCTTTCCATTTCTCCTCCCGCTTGGCTGAAGGGGCGCTGCGCAGCTCTCCCTCTCTGCTGAAGCCGGGAGAGTCTTGCTCTCCCGGCTTCAGCAAAAGGAACCCAAAGCCTCCAGAGCGCAGCAGGACCTCCCACTGTGTTCCGGAGGCTTCAGGCGGCTATCCCTGAAGCCTTCAGAGCGCAGCGCGAGTTTCTGCTGCACTCTGGAGGCTTCGGGTTCCTTTTGCTGAAGCCGGGAGAACAAGACTCTCCAGGCTTCAGCGAAAGCAACGCAAAGCCTCCGGAGCACAGAGGGAGCACTCCCTCTGCACTTCAGAAGCTTCGCATTGCTATCGCTGAAGCCAAGGAGCCTGCATTCGCTCCATAGGACGCACACACATTTCCCCTTAATTTTTGGAGGGGAAAAATTGCATCCTATAGAGCGAAAAATACGGTACCTTCAGTTCCATAGTGAGCTCCACCCTACCATTTTAAAAAAACTGAAGTCAGAAGACCTTGAAGATGTTCTACAGCTGTAATGTTCTCTGCAGACTAAACCCAGACTATTCCCTGCTGCTTCTTTAAAATAATTCTGATGTATGTACCAAGTATTCAGTTTAAAAATACTTTTTTTTTTCAAATTCAGGGATGATTTATCCTTTAAAAAAATTCCTAAAATAAACTCCATCTTCCTTCTTCCAGGCACCTGATAGAACTCATGGTTTGCAGAAAATATTGATCAATTTGTAGATTACACACACTGCTTGTTATTCTGTTGAGACAAAACTAAGGGAGGGGGAGTAATCATCATTACAGCTCACTTACAGATGAATCCACAGCTGTAAAACAATCATTTAAAAGTGTGGGTTTACATGCCTTATCAACAAAATAGATTTCACAGTCCCAAAAGTGACACCTACTGGTAAGGGGAGAAAGGAAAGTCATATGAAAAGCAATCGATGAGGATTGCTTTGATGTACTAATTAATGCAGGCACTGTAGCATTTTCAATACCATTAACTACATACATGCTTTCTAAGAATATGATCAATTCAGAAATTATAGAAGACACCATTTTATTATTTCATGCACATATTTTATGCCGTTGCAGCACAGTATACATAACTAATTTTATTTATAAATAAATATTTAAAGAAATATTATATTTACATAATTTCCTAAACAGAAACTGCAAGGCTGGTTTTGTTGGAATTGTATTTAATTTTCTTTTAAGCTTTGAGGGGTTTTTATTTTGTCTTGCTGTTTTTTGTTATATTGATTTGTTGATTTTAAATTGTACTTCTGTGTTGGTATAGATACTATTTAGCCACACTTTTGTGCAACATTCTGGAATCTTTTGATGCAAAGAATTTAATTAAAACCAAAAATAAAATAAAATAAAATAAAATAAAATAAAATAAAATAAAATAAAATAAAATAAAATAAATAAAATAAGTAGCTTGCCTCTCTAGATTTTTTCTTTGGAGTACAAACATTGTGCATGTTAAACTGGAATATGCAAAGCAAACACACTTTTAAGCACATCTCTCTCTCTCTCTCTCTCTCTCTCTCTCACACACACACACACACACACACACACACAGTGCCTAAAAAGAGAATGAAACCTTCCAGCAGTGGCCTCAGGTCACTTTGTCCTGAAGTAACAGCTTATATAGCACATTCCTGGTGTACACCAACACATTCCTGGTGTATACCAACATCTGGAAATTATTAAAATTAATGTGTGCAAAATAATTGTTGGAGGGTCAATAAATTAAGTTTTGCTATTACCATGGGACAAATGGTTAAATATATATGGGGGCAGTATCTAGTTACACTGCAGTTTATCATTCATTTACGCCCCATGTATGTAGCTAAAGTACTAAATTCTCCTGAGATGTTATGTTTTCCAAGTTTCCTCCTCAGCAGTGACAGAGAAAAAATGAATCAAAATGGCTTTTTGCTCTGCTTCTTCAAACAGTTTAGATCTCAAGCCCATACTCTCCACCACTGAAACCAGGCCTGAGCATTGATTAGCTTCTGGCTATAAAAAATATATTGAATGATAAACAAAACAACATAAGAGTCTCCTTACCAGTTGAACTACCATTCTACTTTAGCACTACTACACATCTGAAAATAATAATAATTTTGAAAATGATAATCTACAAAACAGGTCCTGACCCTCTGCTATGTTCATACTATATACAATGTAGCACTTGGGACTGTATGAAATTCACAGCCCATTTCGCATCATGGAAGCCACTGCAGAACAATTTCCCCACAGCAGAGTCACAGCAGCCCATCCTAAAGCCCTCATTGAGCCTCCTGAAAACCGGGCAATACTGCCATAAGAAGAGGGAAGGTGAATACAGTGGTACCTCAGGTTAAGAACTTAATTCGTTCTGGAGATCCGTTCTTAACCTGAAACTGTTCTTAACCTGAGGTACCACTTTAGCTAATGGGGTCTCCCGCTGCTGCTGCCGCACCACCAAAGCAAGGTTTCTGTTCTCATCCTGAAGCAAAGTTCTTAACCTGAGGTACTATTTCTGGGTTAGTGGAGTCTGTAACCTGAAGCGTCTGTAACCCGAGGTACCACTGTAGTGTGATTTCTACAACTTGCAAGTAATGTGTGAACAGGCTCTTTGGAGGGTCCTATCCATCTGTTTCTTGCTTGTTTAAGCAGCTACTGCTATTCCAAGATTAGAAGACAGTACCATGTCAATGGGGTGCGGGTGGCGCTGTGGGTTAAACCACAGAGCCTAGGACTTGCCAATCAGAAGGTCGGCGGTTTGAATCCTCGCGACTGGGTGAGCTCCCATTGCTCGGTCCCTGCTTCTGCCAACCTAGCAGTTCGAAAGCACATCAAAGTGCAAGTATATAAATAGGTACCGCTCCAGCGAGATGAGCGCCGCAACCCCAGAGTTGGTCACAACTGGACCTAATGGTCAGGGGTCCCTTTACCTTTACCTTTACCATGTCAATAAGTGCACTGCTATGAAGTGGAATCTTGTCAGAAGTTGCTTGATAGGAGAAGGAGAGTCACTGCCGCTTACCAGAACAGAGGGGCAGGGCACTGGAGAGGTTGGGGTGGTATGAGTGCCCCAAATTGGCTCTGCTGGTGAATGGCCACCAGAGCCAACCCAGGACGCTTTGTTGGCTCTCTGTGCCCGGTTGCCTCCTCTGCTACCACCCATCGCCACCAGGTGTGGCAAATGCAGCTGGATCTGCAGTCTGATGTGACTGCCTCACCTCACCACATGAGCCTTAATAGGCACAGCTCCCCCTTCCAGTAAGTGACAGTAAGACTGCTGCTGCTGGGAAGCCAGCATTGTGGCTCCACCCCACAGCTGCTTCTGAATCTAGGCACACTGTTCTCCTTTTGCGAATGCCACACTTCCTATTCACTGCAAGTGAACACAATGCAAAAGCGTGCAGAAAACGAATGAGGCATCTGAGAAACAACTAGGAAAGCATGCTCTGTAGTGCATGGCATTATTGAATCTATATAGAATCATAGAGTTGGAAGAGACCACAAGGGCCATCGAGTCCAAACCCCTGCCAAGCAGGAAACACCATCAGAGCACTCCTGACATATGGTTGTCAAGCCTCTGCTTAAAGACCTCCAAAGAAGGAGACTCCACCACACTCCTTGGCAGCAAATTCCACTGTCGAACAGCTCTTACTGTCAGGAAGTTCTTCCTAATGTTTAGGTGGAATCTTCTTTCTTGTAGTTTGGAACCATTGCTCCGTGTCTGCTTCTCTGGAGCAGCAGAAAACAACCTTTCTCCCTCCTCTATGTGACATCCTTTTATATATTTGAACATGGCTATCATATAATAGAGGAAAGGAAGCCATGGAGACAAGCAGTCAGTTGGCAGCCCTGAATTCACACAACTGAGGTACATTCTCAGTGAAATACTCTGAAAAAAGTAGGTCAGGATAAACACATCCATTAGCCCTTCTATAAATAGAACACTTTTGAGTTCACCTGCTTGCACTAATGTAGAACCTATCTATGTATGTATGTATGTATCTATCATTCTAGCCCAACGGCTATTCAGTAAAAACAAACAAAAGCATTTATTTAAGTGAGTGATTAAAAAAAATAAAAGGCAAAACCAAGCCACACTGAACATATGGCATTGGGACACAAAAATTATCCCTACAGAGAAGGAAACTAAACTCAAAAAAATCACCTGTATAAGTCTGAAGCACTGAGACAGATGCATAATAGATGGCTTCTATGACCTTTCTAGGCACACAGAGACAACGCAAGAGAAGAAATTATACAGAAACCGATGCTCATTTATGGATATAAAGCAGAAAGCATGCAATTCACCTTGCTTCCTCAAAGAACAAAGTTAAAATTACCCCAATTCATTCATGGCCTATTATTTGTGAATACAAAATATGTTAGGATTTTGAAAGTGAAATGCACCCCTAGTGCAACTTTCAATTGGTTTCATACACTGGCTTTCATTCTTATTTTTTTATTTATAAAGCGAAGCATTCCTTTGTTCCTTAACTTGAAAACCTCTGTCATAGTGCAACGGTTCTCTTCTTCTTAACTTCAGAAAAACATGTTTCATTCTGTTCCCCTGTGTAAACCTAGACGTAAGCTAGAAGTCTTTGTGTTCTGTTTTCTGTCGCTTGAAAATGAGCTTACTTAAATGGCCTTTCCGTATTTTTCAAAAATCACTTCTCATTTTTTAAATCCCTGCAATAGAGTCATCGGTGATGTCATTAGGAAATTAATAGCATTTCTAATTAAAACATAATTAAACAGAAAATAAATATGTTTTAATAATGTCAGGATTCTGGTATCCTGGACGGGTCAAAACCCTGGTAGGTCTGCTATAATTCTAAATTTCCTGCAACTCTGCAATTTTAAAAAGGGCAAAGTGGCAAGATAAAAATAACACTCATGATTTTAAAAACCATTTTCCCTTCCTGTGTCACCAACACTCTGCTCCATTATTAAAACTGAAAGAATCTTTAAAATCCAATTTAGTTTTCATTTCCACTCATTTTGCTAAGTTAATCGCATCTCAGTCTGCTCAGTGCAGAATGGAAAAACCCGTCTTCTGTTCTATACTCTCACTCCCAGTCGTCGTATGCTAACAGACCTTCGCAGGTGAAGGCTTTAATTATCTCTGGAATGTAAAGCAAGAGAGAAACATTACAACATTTAAATCCTTGCAAACCTGGCAGCTGCCATCCTACCCAACACCACACCAGGATATGAATCCAGGAACTCCAAGGCCAAACACATAAATCTTACACCTTGAAATAATGAGCTAGCCTTCAGGGTTTATACCTCCCGTCCCCATACACTGCCCTAGTGAAGAAGCCTACAGCTGCTGGTTGTATAATTTAGCTTTTTCTTTCCCCCACTGAATCAAAGGCACATTTACAAAATTACAATACATTCCTCACTATCAATCTCTGAGATCTAGAGCACTGTGCAGGCATTTCTTTCAACATGGGCATAGGGACTTGGGAGACCATATTCTGACTTGGAGCAGTGATGCCATTGAAACAGAAAATTGGTAGAGCTGCGTGGCTCACTCAGGAGTGCTTGGGAAACTTGGTTAGTGTGAGCACCCAGTATCCTTGGACAGCTACTGGGGCCCAGAACTTGGGAAGGGACCATACCTTCCTTGCCCCCCATCCTCCTCAGTGTTTTCCCTGGCCCAGTGCTCTAGTCTAAGCAACACCAGCAACTGAGTCAAGCTGCCACTTTTGTTCCCCCCAATCCCCAAACATTGGGTTGCTCCAGGGCATTGTGATAAATTAAAACTGTACCCTCCTCCACCATCATTTGGCACTGCTTAGAGTGCTGCTGTCTGACACTACTTCCCAGTTAAGACCACCACAGGTCACCAACAGAGAAATCCAAGAATGTACTTTGCTCAGAGTCACCTCAAACCTGAAGCTAGCACATGCACAGAGCAATGATTCTGGTCAGCCACTGTGAGAACAGGATGCTGGACTAGATAGGCCATTGGCCTGATCCAGCAGGATTGTCTTAGATCAGGGGTCAGCAAGGCTTACGGGGAATGGACTGGATCACTCCCACGGAGATCCTACGTGGGCCAGACCAGTGCAGCGTGATGCCAGACATCGCGTCTGCACATGTCTGCAGTGCCAGAAATCGCTTCTACACATGCCCAGATGCTGAAAATCGCACCTGCTCAAAGTGATTTTCGGCATTTGTGCATGTGCAGAAGTGATTTCCGGAGCCACGAAAGAGAGTCCTGGTGCTGCACTGCACCGTTTTAACACAGCGCACGGGGACTCACCAAGCGGGCAGCTTGGTTTGGGGGTGGCTCATGGGCCAGTTAAGTGACCCTCATGGGCCACATCCGGCCC